>NC_132798.1:37530814-37568767 GCF_048594095.1 Paramormyrops kingsleyae
GAAGAAATCATGACAAACTAACACAAAATGAAGATTTCATTATAACTTGACATTCTGAGTTGTTTTCATGAAACCTGCGCTTCCCCTATAAGAGTTCAACCTACCATTATAGGAAAACGTGTTTTCGTGAAGAAATCATGACAAACTAACACAAAATGAAGATTTCATTATAACTTGACTTTCTGAGTTGTTTTCATAAAACCTGCGCTTCCCCTACAAGAGTTCAACCTACCATTATAGGAAAACGTGTTTTCGTGAAGAAATCATGACAAACTAACACAAAATGAAGATTTCATTATAACTTGACATTCTGAGTTGTTTTCATGAAACCTGCGCTTCCCCTACAAGAGTTCAACCTACCATTATAGGAAAACGTGTTTTCGTGAAGAAATCATGACAAACTAACACAAAATGAAGATTTCATTATAACTTGACATTCTGAGTTGTTTTCATGAAACCTGCGCTTCCCCTATAAGAGTTCAATCTACCATTATAGGAAAACGTGTTTTCGTGAAGAAATCATGACAAACTAACACAAAATGAAGATTTCATTATAACTTGACATTCTGAGTTGTTTTCATGAAACCTGCGCTTCCCCTATAAGAGTTCAATCTACCATTATAGGAAAACGTGTTTTCGTGAAGAAATCATGACAAACTAACACAAAATGAAGATTTCATTATAACTTGACATTCTGAGTTGTTTTCATGATACCTGCGCTTCCCCTATAACAGTTCAACCTACCATTATAGGAAAACGTGTTTTCGTGAAGAAATCATGACAAACTAACACAAAATGAAGATTTCATTATAACTTGACATTCTGAGTTGTTTTCATGAAACCTGCGCTTCCCCTACAAGAGTTCAACCTACCATTATAGGAAAACGTGTTTTCGTGAAGAAATCATGACAAACTAACACAAAATGAAGATTTCATTATAACTTGACATTCTGAGTTGTTTTCATGAAACCTGCGCTTCCCCTATAAGAGTTCAACCTACCATTATAGGAAAACGTGTTTTCGTGAAGAAATCATGACAAACTAACACAAAATGAAGATTTCATTATAACTTGACATTCTGAGTTGTTTTCATGAAACCTGCGCTTCCCCTACAAGAGTTCGACCTACCATTATAGGAAAACGTGTTTTCGTGAAGAAATCATGACAAACTAACACAAAATGAAGATTTCATTATAACTTGACATTCTGAGTTGTTTTCATGATACCTGCGCTTCCCCTACAAGAGTTCGACCTACCATTGTAGGAAAACGTGTTTTCGTGAAGAAATCATGACAAACTAACACAAAATGAAGATTTCATTATAACTTGACATTCTGAGTTGTTTTCATGAAACCTGCGCTTCCCCTATAAGAGTTCAACCTACCATTATAGGAAAACGTGTTTTCGTGAAGAAATCATGACAAACTAACACAAAATGAAGATTTCATTATAACTTGACATTCTGAGTTGTTTTCATGAAACCTGCGCTTCCCCTATAAGAGTTCAACCTACCATTATAGGAAAACGTGTTTTCGTGAAGAAATCATGACAAACTAACACAAAATGAAGATTTCATTATAACTTGACATTCTGAGTTGTTTTCATGAAACCTGCGCTTCCCCTATGAGTTCAACCTACCATTATAGGAAAACGTGTTTTCGTGAAGAAATCATGACAAACTAACACAAAATGAAGATTTCATTATAACTTGACTTTCTGAGTTGTTTTCATGAAACCTGCGCTTCCCCTACAAGAGTTCAACCTACCATTATAGGAAAACGTGTTTTCGTGAAGATATCATGACAAACTAACACAAAATGAAGATTTCATTATAACTTGACATTCTGAGTTGTTTTCATGAAACCTGCGCTTCCCCTATAAGAGTTCAACCTACCATTATAGGAAAACGTGTTTTCGTGAAGAAATCATGACAAACTAACACAAAATGAAGATTTCATTATAACTTGACATTCTGAGTTGTTTTCATGAAACCTGCGCTTCCCCTACAAGAGTTCAACCTACCATTATAGGAAAACGTGTTTTCGTGAAGAAATCATGACAAACTAACACAAAATGAAGATTTCATTATAACTTGACATTCTGAGTTGTTTTCATGATACCTGCGCTTCCCCTATAAGAGTTCAACCTACCATTATAGGAAAACGTGTTTTCGTGAATAAATCATGACAAACTAACACAAAATGAAGATTTCATTATAACTTGACATTCTGAGTTGTTTTCATGAAACCTGCGCTTCCCCTATAAGAGTTCAACCTACCATTATAGGAAAACGTGTTTTCGTGAAGAAATCATGACAAACTAACACAAAATGAAGATTTCATTATAACTTGACTTTCTGAGTTGTTTTCATAAAACCTGCGCTTCCCCTACAAGAGTTCAACCTACCATTATAGGAAAACGTGTTTTCGTGAAGAAATCATGACAAACTAACACAAAATGAAGATTTCATTATAACTTGACATTCTGAGTTGTTTTCATGAAACCTGCGCTTCCCCTACAAGAGTTCAACCTACCATTATAGGAAAACGTGTTTTCGTGAAGAAATCATGACAAACTAACACAAAATGAAGATTTCATTATAACTTGACATTCTGAGTTGTTTTCATGAAACCTGCGCTTCCCCTATAAGAGTTCAATCTACCATTATAGGAAAACGTGTTTTCGTGAAGAAATCATGACAAACTAACACAAAATGAAGATTTCATTATAACTTGACATTCTGAGTTGTTTTCATGATACCTGCGCTTCCCCTATAAGAGTTCAACCTACCATTATAGGAAAACGTGTTTTCGTGAAGAAATCATGACAAACTAACACAAAATGAAGATTTCATTATAACTTGACATTCTGAGTTGTTTTCATGAAACCTGCGCTTCCCCTATAAGAGTTCAACCTACCATTATAGGAAAACGTGTTTTCGTGAAGAAATCATGACAAACTAACACAAAATGAAGATTTCATTATAACTTGACTTTCTGAGTTGTTTTCATGAAACCTGCGCTTCCCCTACAAGAGTTCAACCTACCATTATAGGAAAACGTGTTTTCGTGAAGAAATCATGACAAACTAACACAAAATGAAGATTTCATTATAACTTGACTTTCTGAGTTGTTTTCATGAAACCTGCGCTTCCCCTACAAGAGTTCAACCTACCATTATAGGAAAACGTGTTTTCGTGAAGAAATCATGACAAACTAACACAAAATGAAGATTTCATTATAACTTGACATTCTGAGTTGTTTTCATGAAACCTGCGCTTCCCCTATAAGAGTTCAACCTACCATTATAGGAAAACGTGTTTTCGTGAAGAAATCATGACAAACTAACACAAAATGAAGATTTCATTATAACTTGACATTCTGAGTTGTTTTCATGAAACCTGCGCTTCCCCTACAAGAGTTCAACCTACCATTATAGGAAAACGTGTTTTCGTGAAGAAATCATGACAAACTAACACAAAATGAAGATTTCATTATAACTTGACATTCTGAGTTGTTTTCATGAAACCTGCGCTTCCCCTATAAGAGTTCAATCTACCATTATAGGAAAACGTGTTTTCGTGAAGAAATCATGACAAACTAACACAAAATGAAGATTTCATTATAACTTGACATTCTGAGTTGTTTTCATGATACCTGCGCTTCCCCTATAAGAGTTCAACCTACCATTATAGGAAAACGTGTTTTCGTGAAGAAATCATGACAAACTAACACAAAATGAAGATTTCATTATAACTTGACATTCTGAGTTGTTTTCATGAAACCTGCGCTTCCCCTATAAGAGTTCAACCTACCATTATAGGAAAACGTGTTTTCGTGAAGAAATCATGACAAACTAACACAAAATGAAGATTTCATTATAACTTGACTTTCTGAGTTGTTTTCATGAAACCTGCGCTTCCCCTACAAGAGTTCAACCTACCATTATAGGAAAACGTGTTTTCGTGAAGAAATCATGACAAACTAACACAAAATGAAGATTTCATTATAACTTGACATTCTGAGTTGTTTTCATGAAACCTGCGCTTCCCCTATAAGAGTTCAACCTACCATTATAGGAAAACGTGTTTTCGTGAAGAAATCATGACAAACTAACACAAAATGAAGATTTCATTATAACTTGACTTTCTGAGTTGTTTTCATGAAACCTGCGCTTCCCCTACAAGAGTTCAACCTACCATTATAGGAAAACGTGTTTTCGTGAAGAAATCATGACAAACTAACACAAAATGAAGATTTCATTATAACTTGACATTCTGAGTTGTTTTCATGATACCTGCGCTTCCCCTATAAGAGTTCAACCTACCATTATAGGAAAACGTGTTTTCGTGAAGAAATCATGACAAACTAACACAAAATGAAGATTTCATTATAACTTGACATTCTGAGTTGTTTTCATGAAACCTGCGCTTCCCCTATAAGAGTTCAACCTACCATTATAGGAAAACGTGTTTTCGTGAAGAAATCATGACAAACTAACACAAAATGAAGATTTCATTATAACTTGACTTTCTGAGTTGTTTTCATGAAACCTGCGCTTCCCCTACAAGAGTTCAACCTACCATTATAGGAAAACGTGTTTTCGTGAAGAAATCATGACAAACTAACACAAAATGAAGATTTCATTATAACTTGACATTCTGAGTTGTTTTCATGAAACCTGCGCTTCCCCTATAAGAGTTCAACCTACCATTATAGGAAAACGTGTTTTCGTGAAGAAATCATGACAAACTAACACAAAATGAAGATTTCATTATAACTTGACTTTCTGAGTTGTTTTCATGAAACCTGCGCTTCCCCTACAAGAGTTCAACCTACCATTATAGGAAAACGTGTTTTCGTGAAGAAATCATGACAAACTAACACAAAATGAAGATTTCATTATAACTTGACATTCTGAGTTGTTTTCATGAAACCTGCGCTTCCCCTATAAGAGTTCAACCTACCATTATAGGAAAACGTGTTTTCGTGAAGAAATCATGACAAACTAACACAAAATGAAGATTTCATTATAACTTGACTTTCTGAGTTGTTTTCATGAAACCTGCGCTTCCCCTACAAGAGTTCAACCTACCATTATAGGAAAACGTGTTTTCGTGAAGAAATCATGACAAACTAACACAAAATGAAGATTTCATTATAACTTGACATTCTGAGTTGTTTTCATGAAACCTGCGCTTCCCCTATAAGAGTTCAACCTACCATTATAGGAAAACGTGTTTTCGTGAAGAAATCATGACAAACTAACACAAAATGAAGATTTCATTATAACGACATTCTGAGTTGTTTTCATGAAACCTGCGCTTCCCCTACAAGAGTTCAACCTACCATTATAGGAAAACGTGTTTTCGTGAAGAAATCATGACAAACTAACACAAAATGAAGATTTCATTATAACTTGACATTCTGAGTTGTTTTCATGAAACCTGCGCTTCCCCTATAAGAGTTCAACCTACCATTATAGGAAAACGTGTTTTCGTGAAGAAATCATGACAAACTAACACAAAATGAAGATTTCATTATAACTTGACATTCTGAGTTGTTTTCATGATACCTGCGCTTCCCCTATAAGAGTTCGACCTACCATTATAGGAAAACGTGTTTTCGTGAAGAAATCATGACAAACTAACACAAAATGAAGATTTCATTATAACTTGACATTCTGAGTTCATTTCATGAAACCTGCGCTTCCCCTATAAGAGTTCGACCTACCATTATAGGAAAACGTGTTTTCGTGAAGAAATCATGACAAACTAACACAAAATGAAGATTTCATTATAACTTGACATTCTGAGTTGTTTTCATGATACCTGCGCTTCCCCTATAAGAGTTCGACCTACCATTATAGGAAAACGTGTTTTCGTGAAGAAATCATGACAAACTAACACAAAATGAAGATTTCATTATAACTTGACATTCTGAGTTCATTTCATGAAACCTGCGCTTCCCCTATAAGAGTTCGACCTACCATTATAGGAAAACGTGTTTTCGTGAAGAAATCATGACAAACTAACACAAAATGAAGATTTCATTATAACTTGACATTCTGAGTTGTTTTCATGAAACCTGCGCTTCCCCTACAAGAGTTCGACCTACCATTATAGGAAAACGTGTTTTCGTGAAGAAATCATGACAAACTAACACAAAATGAAGATTTCATTATAACTTGACATTCTGAGTTGTTTTCATGATACCTGCGCTTCCCCTACAAGAGTTCGACCTACCATTGTAGGAAAACGTGTTTTCGTGAAGAAATCATGACAAACTAACACAAAATGAAGATTTCATTATAACTTGACATTCTGAGTTGTTTTCATGAAACCTGCGCTTCCCCTATAAGAGTTCAACCTACCATTATAGGAAAACGTGTTTTCGTGAAGAAATCATGACAAACTAACACAAAATGAAGATTTCATTATAACTTGACATTCTGAGTTGTTTTCATGAAACCTGCGCTTCCCCTATAAGAGTTCAACCTACCATTATAGGAAAACGTGTTTTCGTGAAGAAATCATGACAAACTAACACAAAATGAAGATTTCATTATAACTTGACATTCTGAGTTGTTTTCATGAAACCTGCGCTTCCCCTATAAGAGTTCAACCTACCATTATAGGAAAACGTGTTTTCGTGAAGAAATCATGACAAACTAACACAAAATGAAGATTTCATTATAACTTGACTTTCTGAGTTGTTTTCATGAAACCTGCGCTTCCCCTACAAGAGTTCAACCTACCATTATAGGAAAACGTGTTTTCGTGAAGATATCATGACAAACTAACACAAAATGAAGATTTCATTATAACTTGACATTCTGAGTTGTTTTCATGAAACCTGCGCTTCCCCTATAAGAGTTCAACCTACCATTATAGGAAAACGTGTTTTCGTGAAGAAATCATGACAAACTAACACAAAATAAAGATTTCATTATAACTTGACATTCTGAGTTGTTTTCATGAAACCTGCGCTTCCCCTACAAGAGTTCAACCTACCATTATAGGAAAACGTGTTTTCGTGAAGAAATCATGACAAACTAACACAAAATGAAGATTTCATTATAACTTGACATTCTGAGTTGTTTTCATGATACCTGCGCTTCCCCTATAAGAGTTCAACCTACCATTATAGGAAAACGTGTTTTCGTGAAGAAATCATGACAAACTAACACAAAATGAAGATTTCATTATAACTTGACATTCTGAGTTGTTTTCATGAAACCTGCGCTTCCCCTATAAGAGTTCAACCTACCATTATAGGAAAACGTGTTTTCGTGAAGAAATCATGACAAACTAACACAAAATGAAGATTTCATTATAACTTGACTTTCTGAGTTGTTTTCATAAAACCTGCGCTTCCCCTACAAGAGTTCAACCTACCATTATAGGAAAACGTGTTTTCGTGAAGAAATCATGACAAACTAACACAAAATGAAGATTTCATTATAACTTGACATTCTGAGTTGTTTTCATGAAACCTGCGCTTCCCCTACAAGAGTTCAACCTACCATTATAGGAAAACGTGTTTTCGTGAAGAAATCATGACAAACTAACACAAAATGAAGATTTCATTATAACTTGACATTCTGAGTTGTTTTCATGAAACCTGCGCTTCCCCTATAAGAGTTCAATCTACCATTATAGGAAAACGTGTTTTCGTGAAGAAATCATGACAAACTAACACAAAATGAAGATTTCATTATAACTTGACATTCTGAGTTGTTTTCATGAAACCTGCGCTTCCCCTATAAGAGTTCAATCTACCATTATAGGAAAACGTGTTTTCGTGAAGAAATCATGACAAACTAACACAAAATGAAGATTTCATTATAACTTGACATTCTGAGTTGTTTTCATGATACCTGCGCTTCCCCTATAAGAGTTCAACCTACCATTATAGGAAAACGTGTTTTCGTGAAGAAATCATGACAAACTAACACAAAATGAAGATTTCATTATAACTTGACATTCTGAGTTGTTTTCATGAAACCTGCGCTTCCCCTACAAGAGTTCAACCTACCATTATAGGAAAACGTGTTTTCGTGAAGAAATCATGACAAACTAACACAAAATGAAGATTTCATTATAACTTGACATTCTGAGTTGTTTTCATGAAACCTGCGCTTCCCCTATAAGAGTTCAACCTACCATTATAGGAAAACGTGTTTTCGTGAAGAAATCATGACAAACTAACACAAAATGAAGATTTCATTATAACTTGACATTCTGAGTTGTTTTCATGAAACCTGCGCTTCCCCTATAAGAGTTCGACCTACCATTATAGGAAAACGTGTTTTCGTGAAGAAATCATGACAAACTAACACAAAATGAAGATTTCATTATAACTTGACATTCTGAGTTGTTTTCATGATACCTGCGCTTCCCCTACAAGAGTTCGACCTACCATTGTAGGAAAACGTGTTTTCGTGAAGAAATCATGACAAACTATCACAAAATGAAGATTTCATTATAACTTGACATTCTGAGTTGTTTTCATGAAACCTGCGCTTCCCCTATAAGAGTTCAACCTACCATTATAGGAAAACGTGTTTTCGTGAAGAAATCATGACAAACTAACACAAAATGAAGATTTCATTATAACTTGACATTCTGAGTTGTTTTCATGAAACCTGCGCTTCCCCTATAAGAGTTCAACCTACCATTATAGGAAAACGTGTTTTCGTGAAGAAATCATGACAAACTAACACAAAATGAAGATTTCATTATAACTTGACATTCTGAGTTGTTTTCATGAAACCTGCGCTTCCCCTATAAGAGTTCAACCTACCATTATAGGAAAACGTGTTTTCGTGAAGAAATCATGACAAACTAACACAAAATGAAGATTTCATTATAACTTGACTTTCTGAGTTGTTTTCATGAAACCTGCACTTCCCCTACAAGAGTTCAACCTACCATTATAGGAAAACGTGTTTTCGTGAAGATATCATGACAAACTAACACAAAATGAAGATTTCATTATAACTTGACATTCTGAGTTGTTTTCATGAAACCTGCGCTTCCCCTATAAGAGTTCAACCTACCATTATAGGAAAACGTGTTTTCGTGAAGAAATCATGACAAACTAACACAAAATGAAGATTTCATTATAACTTGACATTCTGAGTTGTTTTCATGAAACCTGCGCTTCCCCTACAAGAGTTCAACCTACCATTATAGGAAAACGTGTTTTCGTGAAGAAATCATGACAAACTAACACAAAATGAAGATTTCATTATAACTTGACATTCTGAGTTGTTTTCATGATACCTGCGCTTCCCCTATAAGAGTTCAACCTACCATTATAGGAAAACGTGTTTTCGTGAAGAAATCATGACAAACTAACACAAAATGAAGATTTCATTATAACTTGACATTCTGAGTTGTTTTCATGAAACCTGCGCTTCCCCTATAAGAGTTCAACCTACCATTATAGGAAAACGTGTTTTCGTGAAGAAATCATGACAAACTAACACAAAATGAAGATTTCATTATAACTTGACTTTCTGAGTTGTTTTCATAAAACCTGCGCTTCCCCTACAAGAGTTCAACCTACCATTATAGGAAAACGTGTTTTCGTGAAGAAATCATGACAAACTAACACAAAATGAAGATTTCATTATAACTTGACATTCTGAGTTGTTTTCATGAAACCTGCGCTTCCCCTACAAGAGTTCAACCTACCATTATAGGAAAACGTGTTTTCGTGAAGAAATCATGACAAACTAACACAAAATGAATATTTCATTATAACTTGACATTCTGAGTTGTTTTCATGAAACCTGCGCTTCCCCTATAAGAGTTCAATCTACCATTATAGGAAAACGTGTTTTCGTGAAGAAATCATGACAAACTAACACAAAATGAAGATTTCATTATAACTTGACATTCTGAGTTGTTTTCATGAAACCTGCGCTTCCCCTATAAGAGTTCAACCTACCATTATAGGAAAACGTGTTTTCGTGAAGAAATCATGACAAACTAACACAAAATGAAGATTTCATTATAACTTGACATTCTGAGTTGTTTTCATGAAACCTGCGCTTCCCCTATAAGAGTTCAACCTACCATTATAGGAAAACGTGTTTTCGTGAAGAAATCATGACAAACTAACACAAAATGAAGATTTCATTATAACTTGACTTTCTGAGTTGTTTTCATGAAACCTGCGCTTCCCCTACAAGAGTTCAACCTACCATTATAGGAAAACGTGTTTTCGTGAAGAAATCATGACAAACTAACACAAAATGAAGATTTCATTATAACTTGACTTTCTGAGTTGTTTTCATGAAACCTGCGCTTCCCCTTCAAGAGTTCAACCTACCATTATAGGAAAACGTGTTTTCGTGAAGAAATCATGACAAACTAACACAAAATGAAGATTTCATTATAACTTGACATTCTGAGTTGTTTTCATGAAACCTGCGCTTCCCCTATAAGAGTTCAACCTACCATTATAGGAAAACGTGTTTTCGTGAAGAAATCATGACAAACTAACACAAAATGAAGATTTCATTATAACTTGACATTCTGAGTTGTTTTCATGAAACCTGCGCTTCCCCTACAAGAGTTCAACCTACCATTATAGGAAAACGTGTTTTCGTGAAGAAATCATGACAAACTAACACAAAATGAAGATTTCATTATAACTTGACATTCTGAGTTGTTTTCATGAAACCTGCGCTTCCCCTATAAGAGTTCAATCTACCATTATAGGAAAACGTGTTTTCGTGAAGAAATCATGACAAACTAACACAAAATGAAGATTTCATTATAACTTGACATTCTGAGTTGTTTTCATGATACCTGCGCTTCCCCTATAAGAGTTCAACCTACCATTATAGGAAAACGTGTTTTCGTGAAGAAATCATGACAAACTAACACAAAATGAAGATTTCATTATAACTTGACATTCTGAGTTGTTTTCATGAAACCTGCGCTTCCCCTATAAGAGTTCAACCTACCATTATAGGAAAACGTGTTTTCGTGAAGAAATCATGACAAACTAACACAAAATGAAGATTTCATTATAACTTGACTTTCTGAGTTGTTTTCATGAAACCTGCGCTTCCCCTACAAGAGTTCAACCTACCATTATAGGAAAACGTGTTTTCGTGAAGAAATCATGACAAACTAACACAAAATGAAGATTTCATTATAACTTGACATTCTGAGTTGTTTTCATGAAACCTGCGCTTCCCCTATAAGAGTTCAACCTACCATTATAGGAAAACGTGTTTTCGTGAAGAAATCATGACAAACTAACACAAAATGAAGATTTCATTATAACTTGACTTTCTGAGTTGTTTTCATGAAACCTGCGCTTCCCCTACAAGAGTTCAACCTACCATTATAGGAAAACGTGTTTTCGTGAAGAAATCATGACAAACTAACACAAAATGAAGATTTCATTATAACTTGACATTCTGAGTTGTTTTCATGATACCTGCGCTTCCCCTATAAGAGTTCAACCTACCATTATAGGAAAACGTGTTTTCGTGAAGAAATCATGACAAACTAACACAAAATGAAGATTTCATTATAACTTGACATTCTGAGTTGTTTTCATGAAACCTGCGCTTCCCCTATAAGAGTTCAACCTACCATTATAGGAAAACGTGTTTTCGTGAAGAAATCATGACAAACTAACACAAAATGAAGATTTCATTATAACTTGACTTTCTGAGTTGTTTTCATGAAACCTGCGCTTCCCCTACAAGAGTTCAACCTACCATTATAGGAAAACGTGTTTTCGTGAAGAAATCATGACAAACTAACACAAAATGAAGATTTCATTATAACTTGACATTCTGAGTTGTTTTCATGAAACCTGCGCTTCCCCTATAAGAGTTCAACCTACCATTATAGGAAAACGTGTTTTCGTGAAGAAATCATGACAAACTAACACAAAATGAAGATTTCATTATAACTTGACATTCTGAGTTGTTTTCATGATACCTGCGCTTCCCCTATAAGAGTTCGACCTACCATTATAGGAAAACGTGTTTTCGTGAAGAAATCATGACAAACTAACACAAAATGAAGATTTCATTATAACTTGACATTCTGAGTTCATTTCATGAAACCTGCGCTTCCCCTATAAGAGTTCGACCTACCATTATAGGAAAACGTGTTTTCGTGAAGAAATCATGACAAACTAACACAAAATGAAGATTTCATTATAACTTGACATTCTGAGTTGTTTTCATGATACCTGCGCTTCCCCTATAAGAGTTCGACCTACCATTATAGGAAAACGTGTTTTCGTGAAGAAATCATGACAAACTAACACAAAATGAAGATTTCATTATAACTTGACATTCTGAGTTCATTTCATGAAACCTGCGCTTCCCCTATAAGAGTTCGACCTACCATTATAGGAAAACGTGTTTTCGTGAAGAAATCATGACAAACTAACACAAAATGAAGATTTCATTATAACTTGACATTCTGAGTTGTTTTCATGAAACCTGCGCTTCCCCTACAAGAGTTCGACCTACCATTATAGGAAAACGTGTTTTCGTGAAGAAATCATGACAAACTAACACAAAATGAAGATTTCATTATAACTTGACATTCTGAGTTGTTTTCATGATACCTGCGCTTCCCCTACAAGAGTTCGACCTACCATTGTAGGAAAACGTGTTTTCGTGAAGAAATCATGACAAACTAACACAAAATGAAGATTTCATTATAACTTGACATTCTGAGTTGTTTTCATGAAACCTGCGCTTCCCCTATAAGAGTTCAACCTACCATTATAGGAAAACGTGTTTTCGTGAAGAAATCATGACAAACTAACACAAAATGAAGATTTCATTATAACTTGACATTCTGAGTTGTTTTCATGAAACCTGCGCTTCCCCTATAAGAGTTCAACCTACCATTATAGGAAAACGTGTTTTCGTGAAGAAATCATGACAAACTAACACAAAATGAAGATTTCATTATAACTTGACATTCTGAGTTGTTTTCATGAAACCTGCGCTTCCCCTATAAGAGTTCAACCTACCATTATAGGAAAACGTGTTTTCGTGAAGAAATCATGACAAACTAACACAAAATGAAGATTTCATTATAACTTGACTTTCTGAGTTGTTTTCATGAAACCTGCGCTTCCCCTACAAGAGTTCAACCTACCATTATAGGAAAACGTGTTTTCGTGAAGATATCATGACAAACTAACACAAAATGAAGATTTCATTATAACTTGACATTCTGAGTTGTTTTCATGAAACCTGCGCTTCCCCTATAAGAGTTCAACCTACCATTATAGGAAAACGTGTTTTCGTGAAGAAATCATGACAAATTAACACAAAATAAAGATTTCATTATAACTTGACATTCTGAGTTGTTTTCATGAAACCTGCGCTTCCCCTACAAGAGTTCAACCTACCATTATAGGAAAACGTGTTTTCGTGAAGAAATCATGACAAACTAACACAAAATGAAGATTTCATTATAACTTGACATTCTGAGTTGTTTTCATGATACCTGCGCTTCCCCTATAAGAGTTCAACCTACCATTATAGGAAAACGTGTTTTCGTGAAGAAATCATGACAAACTAACACAAAATGAAGATTTCATTATAACTTGACATTCTGAGTTGTTTTCATGAAACCTGCGCTTCCCCTATAAGAGTTCAACCTACCATTATAGGAAAACGTGTTTTCGTGAAGAAATCATGACAAACTAACACAAAATGAAGATTTCATTATAACTTGACTTTCTGAGTTGTTTTCATAAAACCTGCGCTTCCCCTACAAGAGTTCAACCTACCATTATAGGAAAACGTGTTTTCGTGAAGAAATCATGACAAACTAACACAAAATGAAGATTTCATTATAACTTGACATTCTGAGTTGTTTTCATGAAACCTGCGCTTCCCCTACAAGAGTTCAACCTACCATTATAGGAAAACGTGTTTTCGTGAAGAAATCATGACAAACTAACACAAAATGAAGATTTCATTATAACTTGACATTCTGAGTTGTTTTCATGAAACCTGCGCTTCCCCTATAAGAGTTCAATCTACCATTATAGGAAAACGTGTTTTCGTGAAGAAATCATGACAAACTAACACAAAATGAAGATTTCATTATAACTTGACATTCTGAGTTGTTTTCATGAAACCTGCGCTTCCCCTATAAGAGTTCAATCTACCATTATAGGAAAACGTGTTTTCGTGAAGAAATCATGACAAACTAACACAAAATGAAGATTTCATTATAACTTGACATTCTGAGTTGTTTTCATGATACCTGCGCTTCCCCTATAAGAGTTCAACCTACCATTATAGGAAAACGTGTTTTCGTGAAGAAATCATGACAAACTAACACAAAATGAAGATTTCATTATAACTTGACATTCTGAGTTGTTTTCATGAAACCTGCGCTTCCCCTACAAGAGTTCAACCTACCATTATAGGAAAACGTGTTTTCGTGAAGAAATCATGACAAACTAACACAAAATGAAGATTTCATTATAACTTGACATTCTGAGTTGTTTTCATGAAACCTGCGCTTCCCCTATAAGAGTTCAACCTACCATTATAGGAAAACGTGTTTTCGTGAAGAAATCATGACAAACTAACACAAAATGAAGATTTCATTATAACTTGACATTCTGAGTTGTTTTCATGAAACCTGCGCTTCCCCTATAAGAGTTCGACCTACCATTATAGGAAAACGTGTTTTCGTGAAGAAATCATGACAAACTAACACAAAATGAAGATTTCATTATAACTTGACATTCTGAGTTGTTTTCATGATACCTGCGCTTCCCCTACAAGAGTTCGACCTACCATTGTAGGAAAACGTGTTTTCGTGAAGAAATCATGACAAACTATCACAAAATGAAGATTTCATTATAACTTGACATTCTGAGTTGTTTTCATGAAACCTGCGCTTCCCCTATAAGAGTTCAACCTACCATTATAGGAAAACGTGTTTTCGTGAAGAAATCATGACAAACTAACACAAAATGAAGATTTCATTATAACTTGACATTCTGAGTTGTTTTCATGAAACCTGCGCTTCCCCTATAAGAGTTCAACCTACCATTATAGGAAAACGTGTTTTCGTGAAGAAATCATGACAAACTAACACAAAATGAAGATTTCATTATAACTTGACATTCTGAGTTGTTTTCATGAAACCTGCGCTTCCCCTATAAGAGTTCAACCTACCATTATAGGAAAACGTGTTTTCGTGAAGAAATCATGACAAACTAACACAAAATGAAGATTTCATTATAACTTGACTTTCTGAGTTGTTTTCATGAAACCTGCACTTCCCCTACAAGAGTTCAACCTACCATTATAGGAAAACGTGTTTTCGTGAAGATATCATGACAAACTAACACAAAATGAAGATTTCATTATAACTTGACATTCTGAGTTGTTTTCATGAAACCTGCGCTTCCCCTATAAGAGTTCAACCTACCATTATAGGAAAACGTGTTTTCGTGAAGAAATCATGACAAACTAACACAAAATGAAGATTTCATTATAACTTGACATTCTGAGTTGTTTTCATGAAACCTGCGCTTCCCCTACAAGAGTTCAACCTACCATTATAGGAAAACGTGTTTTCGTGAAGAAATCATGACAAACTAACACAAAATGAAGATTTCATTATAACTTGACATTCTGAGTTGTTTTCATGATACCTGCGCTTCCCCTATAAGAGTTCAACCTACCATTATAGGAAAACGTGTTTTCGTGAAGAAATCATGACAAACTAACACAAAATGAAGATTTCATTATAACTTGACATTCTGAGTTGTTTTCATGAAACCTGCGCTTCCCCTATAAGAGTTCAACCTACCATTATAGGAAAACGTGTTTTCGTGAAGAAATCATGACAAACTAACACAAAATGAAGATTTCATTATAACTTGACTTTCTGAGTTGTTTTCATAAAACCTGCGCTTCCCCTACAAGAGTTCAACCTACCATTATAGGAAAACGTGTTTTCGTGAAGAAATCATGACAAACTAACACAAAATGAAGATTTCATTATAACTTGACATTCTGAGTTGTTTTCATGAAACCTGCGCTTCCCCTACAAGAGTTCAACCTACCATTATAGGAAAACGTGTTTTCGTGAAGAAATCATGACAAACTAACACAAAATGAATATTTCATTATAACTTGACATTCTGAGTTGTTTTCATGAAACCTGCGCTTCCCCTATAAGAGTTCAATCTACCATTATAGGAAAACGTGTTTTCGTGAAGAAATCATGACAAACTAACACAAAATGAAGATTTCATTATAACTTGACATTCTGAGTTGTTTTCATGAAACCTGCGCTTCCCCTATAAGAGTTCAACCTACCATTATAGGAAAACGTGTTTTCGTGAAGAAATCATGACAAACTAACACAAAATGAAGATTTCATTATAACTTGACATTCTGAGTTGTTTTCATGAAACCTGCGCTTCCCCTATAAGAGTTCAACCTACCATTATAGGAAAACGTGTTTTCGTGAAGAAATCATGACAAACTAACACAAAATGAAGATTTCATTATAACTTGACTTTCTGAGTTGTTTTCATGAAACCTGCGCTTCCCCTACAAGAGTTCAACCTACCATTATAGGAAAACGTGTTTTCGTGAAGAAATCATGACAAACTAACACAAAATGAAGATTTCATTATAACTTGACTTTCTGAGTTGTTTTCATGAAACCTGCGCTTCCCCTACAAGAGTTCAACCTACCATTATAGGAAAACGTGTTTTCGTGAAGAAATCATGACAAACTAACACAAAATGAAGATTTCATTATAACTTGACATTCTGAGTTGTTTTCATGAAACCTGCGCTTCCCCTATAAGAGTTCAACCTACCATTATAGGAAAACGTGTTTTCGTGAAGAAATCATGACAAACTAACACAAAATGAAGATTTCATTATAACTTGACATTCTGAGTTGTTTTCATGAAACCTGCGCTTCCCCTACAAGAGTTCAACCTACCATTATAGGAAAACGTGTTTTCGTGAAGAAATCATGACAAACTAACACAAAATGAAGATTTCATTATAACTTGACATTCTGAGTTGTTTTCATGAAACCTGCGCTTCCCCTATAAGAGTTCAATCTACCATTATAGGAAAACGTGTTTTCGTGAAGAAATCATGACAAACTAACACAAAATGAAGATTTCATTATAACTTGACATTCTGAGTTGTTTTCATGATACCTGCGCTTCCCCTATAAGAGTTCAACCTACCATTATAGGAAAACGTGTTTTCGTGAAGAAATCATGACAAACTAACACAAAATGAAGATTTCATTATAACTTGACATTCTGAGTTGTTTTCATGAAACCTGCGCTTCCCCTATAAGAGTTCAACCTACCATTATAGGAAAACGTGTTTTCGTGAAGAAATCATGACAAACTAACACAAAATGAAGATTTCATTATAACTTGACTTTCTGAGTTGTTTTCATGAAACCTGCGCTTCCCCTACAAGAGTTCAACCTACCATTATAGGAAAACGTGTTTTCGTGAAGAAATCATGACAAACTAACACAAAATGAAGATTTCATTATAACTTGACATTCTGAGTTGTTTTCATGAAACCTGCGCTTCCCCTATAAGAGTTCAACCTACCATTATAGGAAAACGTGTTTTCGTGAAGAAATCATGACAAACTAACACAAAATGAAGATTTCATTATAACTTGACTTTCTGAGTTGTTTTCATGAAACCTGCGCTTCCCCTACAAGAGTTCAACCTACCATTATAGGAAAACGTGTTTTCGTGAAGAAATCATGACAAACTAACACAAAATGAAGATTTCATTATAACTTGACATTCTGAGTTGTTTTCATGATACCTGCGCTTCCCCTATAAGAGTTCAACCTACCATTATAGGAAAACGTGTTTTCGTGAAGAAATCATGACAAACTAACACAAAATGAAGATTTCATTATAACTTGACATTCTGAGTTGTTTTCATGAAACCTGCGCTTCCCCTATAAGAGTTCAACCTACCATTATAGGAAAACGTGTTTTCGTGAAGAAATCATGACAAACTAACACAAAATGAAGATTTCATTATAACTTGACTTTCTGAGTTGTTTTCATGAAACCTGCGCTTCCCCTACAAGAGTTCAACCTACCATTATAGGAAAACGTGTTTTCGTGAAGAAATCATGACAAACTAACACAAAATGAAGATTTCATTATAACTTGACATTCTGAGTTGTTTTCATGAAACCTGCGCTTCCCCTATAAGAGTTCAACCTACCATTATAGGAAAACGTGTTTTCGTGAAGAAATCATGACAAACTAACACAAAATGAAGATTTCATTATAACTTGACATTCTGAGTTGTTTTCATGAAACCTGCGCTTCCCCTACAAGAGTTCAACCTACCATTATAGGAAAACGTGTTTTCGTGAAGAAATCATGACAAACTAACACAAAATGAAGATTTCATTATAACTTGACTTTCTGAGTTGTTTTCATGAAACCTGCGCTTCCCCTACAAGAGTTCAACCTACCATTATAGGAAAACGTGTTTTCGTGAAGATATCATGACAAACTAACACAAAATGAAGATTTCATTATAACTTGACATTCTGAGTTGTTTTCATGAAACCTGCGCTTCCCCTACAAGAGTTCAACCTACCATTATAGGAAAACGTGTTTTCGTGAAGAAATCATGACAAACTAACACAAAATGAAGATTTCATTATAACTTGACATTCTGAGTTGTTTTCATGAAACCTGCGCTTCCCCTACAAGAGTTCAACCTACCATTATAGGAAAACGTGTTTTCGTGAAGAAATCATGACAAACTAACACAAAATGAAGATTTCATTATAACTTGACTTTCTGAGTTGTTTTCATGAAACCTGCGCTTCCCCTACACGAGTTCAACCTACCATTATAGGAAAACGTGTTTTCGTGAAGAAATCATGACAAACTAACACAAAATGAAGATTTCATTATAACTTGACATTCTGAGTTGTTTTCATGAAACCTGCGCTTCCCCTATAAGAGTTCAACCTACCATTATAGGAAAACGTGTTTTCGTGAAGAAATCATGACAAACTAACACAAAATGAAGATTTCATTATAACTTGACTTTCTGAGTTGTTTTCATGAAACCTGCGCTTCCCCTATAAGAGTTCAACCTACCATTATAGGAAAACGTGTTTTCGTGAAGAAATCATGACAAACTAACACAAAATGAAGATTTCATTATAACTTGACTTTCTGAGTTGTTTTCATGAAACCTGCGCTTCCCCTACAAGAGTTCAACCTACCATTATAGGAAAACGTGTTTTCGTGAAGAAATCATGACAAACTAACACAAAATGAAGATTTCATTATAACTTGACATTCTGAGTTGTTTTCATGAAACCTGCGCTTCCCCTATAAGAGTTCAACCTACCATTATAGGAAAACGTGTTTTCGTGAAGAAATCATGACAAACTAACACAAAATGAAGATTTCATTATAACTTGACTTTCTGAGTTGTTTTCATGAAACCTGCGCTTCCCCTACAAGAGTTCAACCTACCATTATAGGAAAACGTGTTTTCGTGAAGATATCATGACAAACTAACACAAAATGAAGATTTCATTATAACTTGACATTCTGAGTTGTTTTCATGAAACCTGCGCTTCCCCTACAAGAGTTCAACCTACCATTATAGGAAAACGTGTTTTCGTGAAGAAATCATGACAAACTAACACAAAATGAAGATTTCATTATAACTTGACATTCTGAGTTGTTTTCATGAAACCTGCGCTTCCCCTACAAGAGTTCAACCTACCATTATAGGAAAACGTGTTTTCGTGAAGAAATCATGACAAACTAACACAAAATGAAGATTTCATTATAACTTGACATTCTGAGTTGTTTTCATGAAACCTGCGCTTCCCCTATAAGAGTTCAATCTACCATTATAGGAAAACGTGTTTTCGTGAAGAAATCATGACAAACTAACACAAAATGAAGATTTCATTATAACTTGACATTCTGAGTTGTTTTCATGATACCTGCGCTTCCCCTATAAGAGTTCAACCTACCATTATAGGAAAACGTGTTTTCGTGAAGAAATCATGACAAACTAACACAAAATGAAGATTTCATTATAACTTGACATTCTGAGTTGTTTTCATGAAACCTGCGCTTCCCCTATAAGAGTTCAACCTACCATTATAGGAAAACGTGTTTTCGTGAAGAAATCATGACAAACTAACACAAAATGAAGATTTCATTATAACTTGACTTTCTGAGTTGTTTTCATGAAACCTGCGCTTCCCCTACAAGAGTTCAACCTACCATTATAGGAAAACGTGTTTTCGTGAAGAAATCATGACAAACTAACACAAAATGAAGATTTCATTATAACTTGACATTCTGAGTTGTTTTCATGAAACCTGCGCTTCCCCTATAAGAGTTCAACCTACCATTATAGGAAAACGTGTTTTCGTGAAGAAATCATGACAAACTAACACAAAATGAAGATTTCATTATAACTTGACATTCTGAGTTCATTTCATGAAACCTGCGCTTCCCCTATAAGAGTTCGACCTACCATTATAGGAAAACGTGTTTTCGTGAAGAAATCATGACAAACTAACACAAAATGAAGATTTCATTATAACTTGACATTCTGAGTTGTTTTCATGAAACCTGCGCTTCCCCTATAAGAGTTCAACCTACCATTATAGGAAAACGTGTTTTCGTGAAGAAATCATGACAAACTAACACAAAATGAAGATTTCATTATAACTTGACTTTCTGAGTTGTTGTCATGAAACCTGCGCTTCCCCTACAAGAGTTCAACCTACCATTATAGGAAAACGTGTTTTCGTGAAGAAATCATGACAAACTAGCACAAAATGAAGATTTCATTATAACTTGACTTTCTGAGTTGTTTTCATGAAACCTGCGCTTCCCCTACAAGAGTTCAACCTACCATTATAGGAAAACGTGTTTTCGTGAAGAAATCATGACAAACTAACACAAAATGAAGATTTCATTATAACTTGACATTCTGAGTTGTTTTCATGAAACCTGCGCTTCCCCTATAAGAGTTCAACCTACCATTATAGGAAAACGTGTTTTCGTGAAGAAATCATGACAAACTAACACAAAATGAAGATTTCATTATAACTTGACATTCTGAGTTGTTTTCATGAAACCTGCGCTTCCCCTATAAGAGTTCAACCTACCATTATAGGAAAACGTGTTTTCGTGAAGAAATCATGACAAACTAACACAAAATGAAGATTTCATTATAACTTGACTTTCTGAGTTGTTTTCATGAAACCTGCGCTTCCCCTACAAGAGTTCAACCTACCATTATAGGAAAACGTGTTTTCGTGAAGATATCATGACAAACTAACACAAAATGAAGATTTCATTATAACTTGACATTCTGAGTTGTTTTCATGAAACCTGCGCTTCCCCTACAAGAGTTCAACCTACCATTATAGGAAAACGTGTTTTCGTGAAGAAATCATGACAAACTAACACAAAATGAAGATTTCATTATAACTTGACATTCTGAGTTGTTTTCATGAAACCTGCGCTTCCCCTACAAGAGTTCAACCTACCATTATAGGAAAACGTGTTTTCGTGAAGAAATCATGACAAACTAACACAAAATGAAGATTTCATTATAACTTGACATTCTGAGTTGTTTTCATGAAACCTGCGCTTCCCCTATAAGAGTTCAATCTACCATTATAGGAAAACGTGTTTTCGTGAAGAAATCATGACAAACTAACACAAAATGAAGATTTCATTATAACTTGACATTCTGAGTTGTTTTCATGATACCTGCGCTTCCCCTATAAGAGTTCAACCTACCATTATAGGAAAACGTGTTTTCGTGAAGAAATCATGACAAACTAACACAAAATGAAGATTTCATTATAACTTGACATTCTGAGTTGTTTTCATGAAACCTGCGCTTCCCCTATAAGAGTTCAACCTACCATTATAGGAAAACGTGTTTTCGTGAAGAAATCATGACAAACTAACACAAAATGAAGATTTCATTATAACTTGACTTTCTGAGTTGTTTTCATGAAACCTGCGCTTCCCCTACAAGAGTTCAACCTACCATTATAGGAAAACGTGTTTTCGTGAAGAAATCATGACAAACTAACACAAAATGAAGATTTCATTATAACTTGACATTCTGAGTTGTTTTCATGAAACCTGCGCTTCCCCTATAAGAGTTCAACCTACCATTATAGGAAAACGTGTTTTCGTGAAGAAATCATGACAAACTAACACAAAATGAAGATTTCATTATAACTTGACATTCTGAGTTCATTTCATGAAACCTGCGCTTCCCCTATAAGAGTTCGACCTACCATTATAGGAAAACGTGTTTTCGTGAAGAAATCATGACAAACTAACACAAAATGAAGATTTCATTATAACTTGACATTCTGAGTTGTTTTCATGAAACCTGCGCTTCCCCTATAAGAGTTCAACCTACCATTATAGGAAAACGTGTTTTCGTGAAGAAATCATGACAAACTAACACAAAATGAAGATTTCATTATAACTTGACTTTCTGAGTTGTTGTCATGAAACCTGCGCTTCCCCTACAAGAGTTCAACCTACCATTATAGGAAAACGTGTTTTCGTGAAAAAATCATGACAAACTAGCACAAAATGAAGATTTCATTATAACTTGACTTTCTGAGTTGTTTTCATGAAACCTGCGCTTCCCCTACAAGAGTTCAACCTACCATTATAGGAAAACGTGTTTTCGTGAAGAAATCATGACAAACTAACACAAAATGAAGATTTCATTATAACTTGACATTCTGAGTTGTTTTCATGAAACCTGCGCTTCCCCTACAAGAGTTCAACCTACCATTATAGGAAAACGTGTTTTCGTGAAGAAATCATGACAAACTAGCACAAAATGAAGATTTCATTATAACTTGACTTTCTGAGTTGTTTTCATGAAACCTGCGCTTCCCCTACAAGAGTTCAACCTACCATTATAGGAAAACGTGTTTTCGTGAAGAAATCATGACAAACTAACACAAAATGAAGATTTCATTATAACTTGACATTCTGAGTTGTTTTCATGAAACCTGCGCTTCCCCTACAAGAGTTCAACCTACCATTATAGGAAAACGTGTTTTCGTGAAGAAATCCTGACAAACTAACACAAAATGAAGATTTCATTATAACTTGACATTCTGAGTTGTTTTCATGAAACCTGCGCTTCCCCTACAAGAGTTCAACCTACCATTATAGGAAAACGTGTTTTCGTGAAGAAATCATGACAAACTAACACAAAATGAAGATTTCATTATAACTTGACTTTCTGAGTTGTTTTCATGAAACCTGCGCTTCCCCTACAAGAGTTCAACCTACCATTATAGGAAAACGTGTTTTCGTGAAGAAATCATGACAAACTAACACAAAATGAAGATTTCATTATAACTTGACTTTCTGAGTTGTTTTCATGAAACCTGCGCTTCCCCTATAAGAGTACAACCTACCATTATAGGAAAACGTGTTTTAGTGAAGAAATCATGACAAACTAACACAAAATGAAGATTTCATTATAACTTGACTTTCTGAGTTGTTTTCATGAAACCTGCGCTTCCCCTACAAGAGTTCAACCTACCATTATAGGAAAACGTGTTTTCGTGAAGAAATCATGACAAACTAACACAAAATGAAGATTTCATTATAACTTGACATTCTGAGTTGTTTTCATGAAACCTGCGCTTCCCCTATAAGAGTTCAACCTACCATTATAGGAAAACGTGTTTTCGTGAAGAAATCATGACAAACTAACACAAAATGAAGATTTCATTATAACTTGACATTCTGAGTTGTTTTCATGAAACCTGCGCTTCCCCTACAAGAGTTCAACCTACCATTATAGGAAAACGTGTTTTCGTGAAGAAATCATGACAAACTAACACAAAATGAAGATTTCATTATAACTTGACATTCTGAGTTGTTTTCATGATACCTGCGCTTCCCCTATAAGAGTTCAACCTACCATTATAGGAAAACGTGTTTTCGTGAAGAAATCATGACAAACTAACACAAAATGAAGATTTCATTATAACTTGACATTCTGAGTTGTTTTCATGAAACCTGCGCTTCCCCTATAAGAGTTCAACCTACCATTATAGGAAAACGTGTTTTCGTGAAGAAATCATGACAAACTAACACAAAATGAAGATTTCATTATAACTTGACTTTCTGAGTTGTTTTCATAAAACCTGCGCTTCCCCTACAAGAGTTCAACCTACCATTATAGGAAAACGTGTTTTCGTGAAGAAATCATGACAAACTAACACAAAATGAAGATTTCATTATAACTTGACATTCTGAGTTGTTTTCATGAAACCTGCGCTTCCCCTACAAGAGTTCAACCTACCATTATAGGAAAACGTGTTTTCGTGAAGAAATCATGACAAACTAACACAAAATGAAGATTTCATTATAACTTGACATTCTGAGTTGTTTTCATGAAACCTGCGCTTCCCCTATAAGAGTTCAACCTACCATTATAGGAAAACGTGTTTTCGTGAAGAAATCATGACAAACTAACACAAAATGAAGATTTCATTATAACTTGACTTTCTGAGTTGTTTTCATGAAACCTGCGCTTCCCCTACAAGAGTTCAACCTACCATTATAGGAAAACGTGTTTTCGTGAAGAAATCATGACAAACTAACACAAAATGAAGATTTCATTATAACTTGACATTCTGAGTTGTTTTCATGAAACCTGCGCTTCCCCTACAAGAGTTCAACCTACCATTATAGGAAAACGTGTTTTCGTGAAGAAATCATGACAAACTAACACAAAATGAAGATTTCATTATAACTTGACAATCTGAGTTGTTTTCATGAAACCTGCGCTTCCCCTACAAGAGTTCAACCTACCATTATAGGAAAACGTGTTTTCGTGAAGAAATCATGACAAACTAACACAAAATGAAGATTTCATTATAACTTGACATTCTGAGTTGTTTTCATGAAACCTGCGCTTCCCCTACAAGAGTTCAACCTACCATTATAGGAAAACGTGTTTTCGTGAAGAAATCATGACAAACTAACACAAAATGAAGATTTCATTATAACTTGACATTCTGAGTTGTTTTCATGAAACCTGCGCTTCCCCTATAAGAGTTCAACCTACCATTATAGGAAAACGTGTTTTCGTGAAGAAATCATGACAAACTAACACAAAATGAAGATTTCATTATAACTTGACATTCTGAGTTGTTTTCATGATACCTGCGCTTCCCCTATAAGAGTTCAACCTACCATTATAGGAAAACGTGTTTTCGTGAAGAAATCATGACAAACTAACACAAAATGAAGATTTCATTATAACTTGACATTCTGAGTTGTTTTCATGAAACCTGCGCTTCCCCTATAAGAGTTCAACCTACCATTATAGGAAAACGTGTTTTCGTGAAGAAATCATGACAAACTAACACAAAATGAAGATTTCATTATAACTTGACATTCTGAGTTGTTTTCATGAAATCTGCGCTTCCCCTATAAGAGTTCAACCTACCATTATAGGAAAACGTGTTTTCGTGAAGAAATCATGACAAACTAACACAAAATGAAGATTTCATTATAACTTGACATTCTGAGTTGTTTTCATGATACCTGCGCTTCCCCTACAAGAGTTCGACCTACCATTGTAGGAAAACGTGTTTTCGTGAAGAAATCATGACAAACTAACACAAAATGAAGATTTCATTATAACTTGACTTTCTGAGTTGTTTTCATGAAGCCTGCGCTTCCCCTACAAGAGTTCAACTTACCATTATAGGAAAACGTGTTTTCGTGAAGAAATCATGACAAACTAACACAAAATGAAGATTTCATTATAACTTGACTTTCTGAGTTGTTTTCATGAAACCTGCGCTTCCCCTACAAGAGTTCAACCTACCATTATAGGAAAACGTGTTTTCGTGAAGAAATCATGACAAACTAACACAAAATGAAGATTTCATTATAACTTGACATTCTGAGTTGTTTTCATGAAACCTGCGCTTCCCCTATAAGAGTTCAACCTACCATTATAGGAAAACGTGTTTTCGTGAAGAAATCATGACAAACTAACACAAAATGAAGATTTCATTATAACTTGACTTTCTGAGTTGTTTTCATGAAACCTGCGCTTCCCCTACAAGAGTTCAACCTACCATTATAGGAAAACGTGTTTTCGTGAAGAAATCATGACAAACTAACACAAAATGAAGATTTCATTATAACTTGACTTTCTGAGTTGTTTTCATGAAACCTGCGCTTCCCCTACAAGAGTTCAACCTACCATTATAGGAAAACGTGTTTTCGTGAAGATATCATGACAAACTAACACAAAATGAAGATTTCATTATAACTTGACATTCTGAGTTGTTTTCATGAAACCTGCGCTTCCCCTACAAGAGTTCAACCTACCATTATAGGAAAACGTGTTTTCGTGAAGAAATCATGACAAACTAACACAAAATGAAGATTTCATTATAACTTGACATTCTGAGTTGTTTTCATGAAACCTGCGCTTCCCCTACAAGAGTTCAACCTACCATTATAGGAAAACGTGTTTTCGTGAAGAAATCATGACAAACTAACACAAAATGAAGATTTCATTATAACTTGACATTCTGAGTTGTTTTCATGAAACCTGCGCTTCCCCTATAAGAGTTCAATCTACCATTATAGGAAAACGTGTTTTCGTGAAGAAATCATGACAAACTAACACAAAATGAAGATTTCATTATAACTTGACATTCTGAGTTGTTTTCATGATACCTGCGCTTCCCCTATAAGAGTTCAACCTACCATTATAGGAAAACGTGTTTTCGTGAAGAAATCATGACAAACTAACACAAAATGAAGATTTCATTATAACTTGACATTCTGAGTTGTTTTCATGAAACCTGCGCTTCCCCTATAAGAGTTCAACCTACCATTATAGGAAAACGTGTTTTCGTGAAGAAATCATGACAAACTAACACAAAATGAAGATTTCATTATAACTTGACTTTCTGAGTTGTTTTCATGAAACCTGCGCTTCCCCTACAAGAGTTCAACCTACCATTATAGGAAAACGTGTTTTCGTGAAGAAATCATGACAAACTAACACAAAATGAAGATTTCATTATAACTTGACATTCTGAGTTGTTTTCATGAAACCTGCGCTTCCCCTATAAGAGTTCAACCTACCATTATAGGAAAACGTGTTTTCGTGAAGAAATCATGACAAACTAACACAAAATGAAGATTTCATTATAACTTGACATTCTGAGTTCATTTCATGAAACCTGCGCTTCCCCTATAAGAGTTCGACCTACCATTATAGGAAAACGTGTTTTCGTGAAGAAATCATGACAAACTAACACAAAATGAAGATTTCATTATAACTTGACATTCTGAGTTGTTTTCATGAAACCTGCGCTTCCCCTATAAGAGTTCAACCTACCATTATAGGAAAACGTGTTTTCGTGAAGAAATCATGACAAACTAACACAAAATGAAGATTTCATTATAACTTGACTTTCTGAGTTGTTGTCATGAAACCTGCGCTTCCCCTACAAGAGTTCAACCTACCATTATAGGAAAACGTGTTTTCGTGAAGAAATCATGACAAACTAGCACAAAATGAAGATTTCATTATAACTTGACTTTCTGAGTTGTTTTCATGAAACCTGCGCTTCCCCTACAAGAGTTCAACCTACCATTATAGGAAAACGTGTTTTCGTGAAGAAATCATGACAAACTAACACAAAATGAAGATTTCATTATAACTTGACATTCTGAGTTGTTTTCATGAAACCTGCGCTTCCCCTACAAGAGTTCAACCTACCATTATAGGAAAACGTGTTTTCGTGAAGAAATCATGACAAACTAGCACAAAATGAAGATTTCATTATAACTTGACTTTCTGAGTTGTTTTCATGAAACCTGCGCTTCCCCTACAAGAGTTCAACCTACCATTATAGGAAAACGTGTTTTCGTGAAGAAATCATGACAAACTAACACAAAATGAAGATTTCATTATAACTTGACATTCTGAGTTGTTTTCATGAAACCTGCGCTTCCCCTACAAGAGTTCAACCTACCATTATAGGAAAACGTGTTTTCGTGAAGAAATCCTGACAAACTAACACAAAATGAAGATTTCATTATAACTTGACATTCTGAGTTGTTTTCATGAAACCTGCGCTTCCCCTACAAGAGTTCAACCTACCATTATAGGAAAACGTGTTTTCGTGAAGAAATCATGACAAACTAACACAAAATGAAGATTTCATTATAACTTGACATTCTGAGTTGTTTTCATGAAACCTGCGCTTCCCCTACAAGAGTTCAACCTACCATTATAGGAAAACGTGTTTTCGTGAAGAAATCATGACAAACTAACACAAAATGAAGATTTCATTATAACTTGACTTTCTGAGTTGTTTTCATGAAACCTGCGCTTCCCCTACAAGAGTTCAACCTACCATTATAGGAAAACGTGTTTTCGTGAAGAAATCATGACAAACTAACACAAAATGAAGATTTCATTATAACTTGACATTCTGAGTTGTTTTCATGAAACCTGCGCTTCCCCTATAAGAGTTCAACCTACCATTATAGGAAAACGTGTTTTCGTGAAGAAATCATGACAAACTAACACAAAATGAAGATTTCATTATAACTTGACTTTCTGAGTTGTTGTCATGAAACCTGCGCTTCCCCTACAAGAGTTCAACCTACCATTATAGGAAAACGTGTTTTCGTGAAGAAATCATGACAAACTAGCACAAAATGAAGATTTCATTATAACTTGACTTTCTGAGTTGTTTTCATGAAACCTGCGCTTCCCCTACAAGAGTTCAACCTACCATTATAGGAAAACGTGTTTTCGTGAAGAAATCATGACAAACTAACACAAAATGAAGATTTCATTATAACTTGACATTCTGAGTTGTTTTCATGAAACCTGCGCTTCCCCTACAAGAGTTCAACCTACCATTATAGGAAAACGTGTTTTCGTGAAGAAATCATGACAAACTAGCACAAAATGAAGATTTCATTATAACTTGACTTTCTGAGTTGTTTTCATGAAACCTGCGCTTCCCCTACAAGAGTTCAACCTACCATTATAGGAAAACGTGTTTTCGTGAAGAAATCATGACAAACTAACACAAAATGAAGATTTCATTATAACTTGACATTCTGAGTTGTTTTCATGAAACCTGCGCTTCCCCTACAAGAGTTCAACCTACCATTATAGGAAAACGTGTTTTCGTGAAGAAATCCTGACAAACTAACACAAAATGAAGATTTCATTATAACTTGACATTCTGAGTTGTTTTCATGAAACCTGCGCTTCCCCTACAAGAGTTCAACCTACCATTATAGGAAAACGTGTTTTCGTGAAGAAATCATGACAAACTAACACAAAATGAAGATTTCATTATAACTTGACATTCTGAGTTGTTTTCATGAAACCTGCGCTTCCCCTACAAGAGTTCAACCTACCATTATAGGAAAACGTGTTTTCGTGAAGAAATCATGACAAACTAACACAAAATGAAGATTTCATTATAACTTGACTTTCTGAGTTGTTTTCATGAAACCTGCGCTTCCCCTACAAGAGTTCAACCTACCATTATAGGAAAACGTGTTTTCGTGAAGAAATCATGACAAACTAACACAAAATGAAGATTTCATTATAACTTGACATTTTGAGTTGTTTTCATGAAACCTGCGCTTCCCCTATAAGAGTTCAACCTACCATTATAGGAAAACGTGTTTTCGTGAAGAAATCATGACAAACTAACACAAAATGAAGATTTCATTATAACTTGACTTTCTGAGTTGTTTTCATGAAACCTGCGCTTCCCCTACAAGAGTTCAACCTACCATTATAGGAAAACGTGTTTTCGTGAAGAAATCATGACAAACTAACACAAAATGAAGATTTCATTATAACTTGACATTCTGAGTTGTTTTCATGAAACCTGCGCTTCCCCTACAAGAGTTCAACCTACCATTATAGGAAAACGTGTTTTCGTGAAGATATCATGACAAACTAACACAAAATGAAGATTTCATTATAACTTGACATTCTGAGTTGTTTTCATGAAACCTGCGCTTCCCCTACAAGAGTTCGACCTACCATTATAGGAAAACGTGTTTTCGTGAAGAAATCATGACAAACTAACACAAAATGAAGATTTCATTATAACTTGACATTCTGAGTTGTTTTCATGATACCTGCGCTTCCCCTACAAGAGTTCGACCTACCATTGTAGGAAAACGTGTTTTCGTGAAGAAATCATGACAAACTAACACAAAATGAAGATTTCATTATAACTTGACATTCTGAGTTGTTTTCATGAAACCTGCGCTTCCCCTATAAGAGTTCAACCTACCATTATAGGAAAACGTGTTTTCGTGAAGAAATCATGACAAACTAACACAAAATGAAGATTTCATTATAACTTGACATTCTGAGTTGTTTTCATGAAACCTGCGCTTCCCCTATAAGAGTTCAACCTACCATTATAGGAAAACGTGTTTTCGTGAAGAAATCATGACAAACTAACACAAAATGAAGATTTCATTATAACTTGACTTTCTGAGTTGTTTTCATGAAACCTGCGCTTCCCCTACAAGAGTTCAACCTACCATTATAGGAAAACGTGTTTTCGTGAAGATATCATGACAAACTAACACAAAATGAAGATTTCATTATAACTTGACATTCTGAGTTGTTTTCATGAAACCTGCGCTTCCCCTATAAGAGTTCAACCTACCATTATAGGAAAACGTGTTTTCGTGAAGAAATCATGACAAACTAACACAAAATGAAGATTTCATTATAACTTGACATTCTGAGTTGTTTTCATGAAACCTGCGCTTCCCCTACAAGAGTTCAACCTACCATTATAGGAAAACGTGTTTTCGTGAAGAAATCATGACAAACTAACACAAAATGAAGATTTCATTATAACTTGACTTTCTGAGTTGTTTTCATGAAACCTGCGCTTCCCCTACAAGAGTTCAACCTACCATTATAGGAAAACGTGTTTTCGTGAAGAAATCATGACAAACTAACACAAAATGAAGATTTCATTATAACTTGACATTCTGAGTTGTTTTCATGAAACCTGCGCTTCCCCTACAAGAGTTCAACCTACCATTATAGGAAAACGTGTTTTCGTGAAGAAATCCTGACAAACTAACACAAAATGAAGATTTCATTATAACTTGACATTCTGAGTTGTTTTCATGAAACCTGCGCTTCCCCTACAAGAGTTCAACCTACCATTATAGGAAAACGTGTTTTCGTGAAGAAATCATGACAAACTAACACAAAATGAAGATTTCATTATAACTTGACTTTCTGAGTTGTTTTCATGAAACCTGCGCTTCCCCTACAAGAGTTCAACCTACCATTATAGGAAAACGTGTTTTCGTGAAGAAATCATGACAAACTAACACAAAATGAAGATTTCATTATAACTTGACTTTCTGAGTTGTTTTCATGAAACCTGCGCTTCCCCTACAAGAGTTCAACCTACCATTATAGGAAAACGTGTTTTCGTGAAGATATCATGACAAACTAACACAAAATGAAGATTTCATTATAACTTGACATTCTGAGTTGTTTTCATGAAACCTGCGCTTCCCCTACAAGAGTTCAACCTACCATTATAGGAAAACGTGTTTTCGTGAAGAAATCATGACAAACTAACACAAAATGAAGATTTCATTATAACTTGACATTCTGAGTTGTTTTCATGAAACCTGCGCTTCCCCTACAAGAGTTCAACCTACCATTATAGGAAAACGTGTTTTCGTGAAGAAATCATGACAAACTAACACAAAATGAAGATTTCATTATAACTTGACATTCTGAGTTGTTTTCATGAAACCTGCGCTTCCCCTATAAGAGTTCAATCTACCATTATAGGAAAACGTGTTTTCGTGAAGAAATCATGACAAACTAACACAAAATGAAGATTTCATTATAACTTGACATTCTGAGTTGTTTTCATGAAACCTGCGCTTCCCCTACAAGAGTTCAACCTACCATTATAGGAAAACGTGTTTTCGTGAAGAAATCATGACAAACTAACACAAAATGAAGATTTCATTATAACTTGACATTTTGAGTTGTTTTCATGAAACCTGCGCTTCCCCTATAAGAGTTCAACCTACCATTATAGGAAAACGTGTTTTCGTGAAGAAATCATGACAAACTAACACAAAATGAAGATTTCATTATAACTTGACTTTCTGAGTTGTTTTCATGAAACCTGCGCTTCCCCTACAAGAGTTCAACCTACCATTATAGGAAAACGTGTTTTCGTGAAGAAATCATGACAAACTAACACAAAATGAAGATTTCATTATAACTTGACATTCTGAGTTGTTTTCATGAAACCTGCGCTTCCCCTACAAGAGTTCAACCTACCATTATAGGAAAACGTGTTTTCGTGAAGATATCATGACAAACTAACACAAAATGAAGATTTCATTATAACTTGACATTCTGAGTTGTTTTCATGAAACCTGCGCTTCCCCTACAAGAGTTCGACCTACCATTATAGGAAAACGTGTTTTCGTGAAGAAATCATGACAAACTAACACAAAATGAAGATTTCATTATAACTTGACATTCTGAGTTGTTTTCATGATACCTGCGCTTCCCCTACAAGAGTTCGACCTACCATTGTAGGAAAACGTGTTTTCGTGAAGAAATCATGACAAACTAACACAAAATGAAGATTTCATTATAACTTGACATTCTGAGTTGTTTTCATGAAACCTGCGCTTCCCCTATAAGAGTTCAACCTACCATTATAGGAAAACGTGTTTTCGTGAAGAAATCATGACAAACTAACACAAAATGAAGATTTCATTATAACTTGACATTCTGAGTTGTTTTCATGAAACCTGCGCTTCCCCTATAAGAGTTCAACCTACCATTATAGGAAAACGTGTTTTCGTGAAGAAATCATGACAAACTAACACAAAATGAAGATTTCATTATAACTTGACTTTCTGAGTTGTTTTCATGAAACCTGCGCTTCCCCTACAAGAGTTCAACCTACCATTATAGGAAAACGTGTTTTCGTGAAGATATCATGACAAACTAACACAAAATGAAGATTTCATTATAACTTGACATTCTGAGTTGTTTTCATGAAACCTGCGCTTCCCCTATAAGAGTTCAACCTACCATTATAGGAAAACGTGTTTTCGTGAAGAAATCATGACAAACTAACACAAAATGAAGATTTCATTATAACTTGACATTCTGAGTTGTTTTCATGAAACCTGCGCTTCCCCTACAAGAGTTCAACCTACCATTATAGGAAAACGTGTTTTCGTGAAGAAATCATGACAAACTAACACAAAATGAAGATTTCATTATAACTTGACTTTCTGAGTTGTTTTCATGAAACCTGCGCTTCCCCTACAAGAGTTCAACCTACCATTATAGGAAAACGTGTTTTCGTGAAGAAATCATGACAAACTAACACAAAATGAAGATTTCATTATAACTTGACATTCTGAGTTGTTTTCATGAAACCTGCGCTTCCCCTACAAGAGTTCAACCTACCATTATAGGAAAACGTGTTTTCGTGAAGAAATCCTGACAAACTAACACAAAATGAAGATTTCATTATAACTTGACATTCTGAGTTGTTTTCATGAAACCTGCGCTTCCCCTACAAGAGTTCAACCTACCATTATAGGAAAACGTGTTTTCGTGAAGAAATCATGACAAACTAACACAAAATGAAGATTTCATTATAACTTGACTTTCTGAGTTGTTTTCATGAAACCTGCGCTTCCCCTACAAGAGTTCAACCTACCATTATAGGAAAACGTGTTTTCGTGAAGAAATCATGACAAACTAACACAAAATGAAGATTTCATTATAACTTGACTTTCTGAGTTGTTTTCATGAAACCTGCGCTTCCCCTACAAGAGTTCAACCTACCATTATAGGAAAACGTGTTTTCGTGAAGATATCATGACAAACTAACACAAAATGAAGATTTCATTATAACTTGACATTCTGAGTTGTTTTCATGAAACCTGCGCTTCCCCTACAAGAGTTCAACCTACCATTATAGGAAAACGTGTTTTCGTGAAGAAATCATGACAAACTAACACAAAATGAAGATTTCATTATAACTTGACATTCTGAGTTGTTTTCATGAAACCTGCGCTTCCCCTACAAGAGTTCAACCTACCATTATAGGAAAACGTGTTTTCGTGAAGAAATCATGACAAACTAACACAAAATGAAGATTTCATTATAACTTGACATTCTGAGTTGTTTTCATGAAACCTGCGCTTCCCCTATAAGAGTTCAATCTACCATTATAGGAAAACGTGTTTTCGTGAAGAAATCATGACAAACTAACACAAAATGAAGATTTCATTATAACTTGACATTCTGAGTTGTTTTCATGAAACCTGCGCTTCCCCTACAAGAGTTCAACCTACCATTATAGGAAAACGTGTTTTCGTGAAGAAATCATGACAAACTAACACAAAATGAAGATTTCATTATAACTTGACATTCTGAGTTGTTTTCATGAAACCTGCGCTTCCCCTATAAGAGTTCAATCTACCATTATAGGAAAACGTGTTTTCGTGAAGAAATCATGACAAACTAACACAAAATGAAGATTTCATTATAACTTGACATTCTGAGTTGTTTTCATGATACCTGCGCTTCCCCTATAAGAGTTCAACCTACCATTATAGGAAAACGTGTTTTCGTGAAGAAATCATGACAAACTAACACAAAATGAAGATTTCATTATAACTTGACATTCTGAGTTGTTTTCATGAAACCTGCGCTTCCCCTATAAGAGTTCAACCTACCATTATAGGAAAACGTGTTTTCGTGAAGAAATCATGACAAACTAACACAAAATGAAGATTTCATTATAACTTGACTTTCTGAGTTGTTTTCATGAAACCTGCGCTTCCCCTACAAGAGTTCAACCTACCATTATAGGAAAACGTGTTTTCGTGAAGAAATCATGACAAACTAACACAAAATGAAGATTTCATTATAACTTGACATTCTGAGTTGTTTTCATGAAACCTGCGCTTCCCCTATAAGAGTTCAACCTACCATTATAGGAAAACGTGTTTTCGTGAAGAAATCATGACAAACTAACACAAAATGAAGATTTCATTATAACTTGACTTTCTGAGTTGTTTTCATGAAACCTGCGCTTCCCCTATAAGAGTTCAACCTACCATTATAGGAAAACGTGTTTTCGTGAAGAAATCATGACAAACTAACACAAAATGAAGATTTCATTATAACTTGACATTCTGAGTTGTTTTCATGAAACCTGCGCTTCCCCTATAAGAGTTCAACCTACCATTATAGGAAAACGTGTTTTCGTGAAGAAATCATGACAAACTAACACAAAATGAAGATTTCATTATAACTTGACTTTCTGAGTTGTTTTCATGAAACCTGCGCTTCCCCTATAAGAGTTCAATCTACCATTATAGGAAAACGTGTTTTCGTGAAGAAATCATGACAAACTAACACAAAATGAAGATTTCATTATAACTTGACATTCTGAGTTGTTTTCATGATACCTGCGCTTCCCCTATAAGAGTTCAACCTACCATTATAGGAAAACGTGTTTTCGTGAAGAAATCATGACAAACTAACACAAAATGAAGATTTCATTATAACTTGACATTCTGAGTTGTTTTCATGAAACCTGCGCTTCCCCTATAAGAGTTCAACCTACCATTATAGGAAAACGTGTTTTCGTGAAGAAATCATGACAAACTAACACAAAATGAAGATTTCATTATAACTTGACTTTCTGAGTTGTTTTCATGAAACCTGCGCTTCCCCTACAAGAGTTCAACCTACCATTATAGGAAAACGTGTTTTCGTGAAGAAATCATGACAAACTAACACAAAATGAAGATTTCATTATAACTTGACATTCTGAGTTGTTTTCATGAAACCTGCGCTTCCCCTATAAGAGTTCAACCTACCATTATAGGAAAACGTGTTTTCGTGAAGAAATCATGACAAACTAACACAAAATGAAGATTTCATTATAACTTGACTTTCTGAGTTGTTTTCATGAAACCTGCGCTTCCCCTACAAGAGTTCAACCTACCATTATAGGAAAACGTGTTTTCGTGAAGAAATCATGACAAACTAACACAAAATGAAGATTTCATTATAACTTGACATTCTGAGTTGTTTTCATGAAACCTGCGCTTCCCCTATAAGAGTTCAACCTACCATTATAGGAAAACGTGTTTTCGTGAAGAAATCATGACAAACTAACACAAAATGAAGATTTCATTATAACTTGACTTTCTGAGTTGTTTTCATGAAACCTGCGCTTCCCCTACAAGAGTTCAACCTACCATTATAGGAAAACGTGTTTTCGTGAAGATATCATGACAAACTAACACAAAATGAAGATTTCATTATAACTTGACATTCTGAGTTGTTTTCATGAAACCTGCGCTTCCCCTATAAGAGTTCGACCTACCATTACAGGAAAACGTGTTTTCGTGAAGGAATCATGACAAACTAACACAAAATGAAGATTTCATTATAACTTGACATTCTGAGTTGTTTTCATGAAACCTGCGCTTCCCCTACAAGAGTTCAACCTACCATTATAGGAAAACGTGTTTTCGTGAAGAAATCATGACAAACTAACACAAAATGAAGATTTCATTATAACTTGACTTTCTGAGTTGTTTTCATGAAACCTGCGCTTCCCCTACAAGAGTTCAACCTACCATTATAGGAAAACGTGTTTTCGTGAAGAAATCATGACAAACTAACACAAAATGAAGATTTCATTATAACTTGACATTCTGAGTTGTTTTCATGAAACCTGCGCTTCCCCTACAAGAGTTCAACCTACCATTATAGGAAAACGTGTTTTCGTGAAGAAATCATGACAAACTAACACAAAATGAAGATTTCATTATAACTTGACATTCTGAGTTGTTTTCATGAAACCTGCGCTTCCCCTATAAGAGTTCAACCTACCATTATAGGAAAACGTGTTTTCGTGAAGAAATCATGACAAACTAACACAAAATGAAGATTTCATTATAACTTGACATTCTGAGTTGTTTTCATGAAACCTGCGCTTCCCCTATAAGAGTTCAACCTACCATTATAGGAAAACGTGTTTTCGTGAAGAAATCATGACAAACTAACACAAAATGAAGATTTCATTATAACTTGACTTTCTGAGTTGTTTTCATGAAACCTGCGCTTCCCCTACAAGAGTTCAACCTACCATTATAGGAAAACGTGTTTTCGTGAAGATATCATGACAAACTAACACAAAATGAAGATTTCATTATAACTTGACATTCTGAGTTGTTTTCATGAAACCTGCGCTTCCCCTATAAGAGTTCAACCTACCATTATAGGAAAACGTGTTTTCGTGAAGAAATCATGACAAACTAACACAAAATGAAGATTTCATTATAACTTGACTTTCTGAGTTGTTTTCATGAAACCTGCGCTTCCCCTATAAGAGTTCAACCTACCATTATAGGAAAACGTGTTTTCGTGAAGAAATCATGACAAACTAACACAAAATGAAGATTTCATTATAACTTGACTTTCTGAGTTGTTTTCATGAAACCTGCGCTTCCCCAATAAGAGTTCGACCTACCATTACAGGAAAACGTGTTTTCGTGAAGGAATCATGACAAACTAACACAAAATGAAGATTTCATTATAACTTGACATTCTGAGTTGTTTTCATGAAACCTGCGCTTCCCCTACAAGAGTTCAACCTACCATTATAGGAAAACGTGTTTTCGTGAAGAAATCATGACAAACTAACACAAAATGAAGATTTCATTATAACTTGACTTTCTGAGTTGTTTTCAT
>NC_132798.1:37868867-37981367 GCF_048594095.1 Paramormyrops kingsleyae
CGCAGGTTTCATGAAATGAACTAAGAATGTCAAGTTATAATGAAATCTTCATTTTGTGTTAGTTTGTCATGATTTCTGCACGTAAACACATTTTCCTATAATGGTAGGTCGAACTCTTATAGGGGAAGCGCAGGTTTCATGAAATGAACTCAGAATGTCAAGTTATAATGAAATCTTCATTTTGTGTTAGTTTGTCATGATTTCTGCACGTAAACACATTTTCCTATAATGGTAGGTCGAAATGAAGTCAGAATTTCAAGTTATAATGAAATCTTCATTTTGTGTTAGTTTGTCATGATTTCTGCACGTAAACACATTTTCCTATAATGGTAGGTCGAAATGAAGTCAGAATTTCAAGTTATAATGAAATCTTCATTTTGTGTTAGTTTGTCATGATTTCTTCACGTAAACACATTTTCCAATAATGGTAGGTCGAACTCTTATAGGGGATGTGCAGGTTTCATGAAATGAACTCAGAATTTCAAGTTATAATGAAATCTTCATTTTGTGTTAGTTTGTCATGATTTCTGCACGTAAACACATTTTCCTATAATGGTAGGTCGAAATGAAGTCAGAATTTCAAGTTATAATGAAATCTTCATTTTGTGTTAGTTTGTCATGATTTCTGCACGTAAACACATTTTCCTATAATGGTAGGTCGAAATGAAGTCAGAATTTCAAGTTATAATGAAATCTTCATTTTGTGTTAGTTTGTCATGATTTCTTCACGTAAACACATTTTCCAATAATGGTAGGTCGAACTCTTATAGGGGATGTGCAGGTTTCATGAAATGAACTCAGAATGTCAAGTTATAATGAAATCTTCATTTTGTGTTAGTTTGTCATGATTTCTTCACGAAAACACATTTTCCTTTAATGGTTGGTCGAACTCTTATAGGGGAAGCGCAGGTTTCATGAAATGAACTCAGAATTTCAACTTATAATGCAATCTTCATTTTGTGTTAGTTTGTCATGATTTCTTCACGAAAACACGTTTTCCTATAATGGTAGGTCGAACTCTTATAGGGGAAGCGCAGGTTTCATGAAATGAACTCAGAATGTCAAGTTATAATGAAATCTTCATTTTGTATAAGTTTGTCATGATTTCTGCACGAAAACACGTTTTCCTATAATGGTGGGTCGACCTCTTATAGGGGAAGCGCAGGTTTCATGAAAACAACTCAGAATGTCAAGTTATAATGAAATCTTCATTTTGTGTTAGTTTGTCATGATTTCTTCACGTAAACACATTTTCCTATAATGGTAGGTCGAACTCTTATAGGGGAAGCGCAGGATTCATGAAATGAACTCAGAATTTCAAGTTATAATGAGATCTTCATTATGTGTTAGTTTGTCATGATTTCTTCACGAAAACACATTTTCCAATAATGGTAGGTCGATCTCTTATAGGGGAAGTGCAGGTTTCATGAAATGAACTCCGAATTTCAAGTTATAATGAAATCTTCTTTTTGTGTTAGTTTGTCATGATTTCTGCATGTAAACACATTTTCCTATAATGGTAGGTCGAACTCTTATAGGGGAAGCGCAGGTTTCATGAAATGAACTCAGAATTTCAAGTTATAATGAAATCTTCATTTTGTGTTAGTTTGTCATGATTTCTGCATGTAAACACATTATCCTATAATGGTAGGTCGAACTCTTATAGGGGAAGCGCAGGTTTCATGAAATGAACTCAGAATTTCAAGTTATAATGAAATCTTCATTTTGTGTTAGTTTGTCATGATTTCTGCATGTAAACACATTTTCCTATAATGGTAGGTCGAACTCTTATAGGGGAAGCGCAGGTTTCATGAAATGAACTCAGAATTTCAACTTATAATGCAATCTTCATTTTGTGTTAGTTTGTCATGATTTCTTCACGAAAACACGTTTTCCTATAATGGTAGGTCGAACTCTTATAGGGGAAGCGCAGGTTTCATGAAATGAACTCAGAATGTCAAGTTATAATGAAATCTTCATTTTGTATAAGTTTGTCATGATTTCTTCACGAAAACACGTTTTCCTATAATGGTGGGTCGACCTCTTATAGGGGAAGCGCAGGTTTCATGAAAACAACTCAGAATGTCAAGTTATAATGAAATCTTCATTTTGTGTTAGTTTGTCATGATTTCTTCACGAAAACACGTTTTCCTATAATGGTAGGTCGAACTCTTATAGGGGAAGCCCAGGTTTCATGAAATGAACTCAGAATGTCAAGTTATAATGAAATCTTCATTTTGTGTTAGTTTGTCATGATGTCTTCACGAAAACACGTTTTCCTATAATGGTAGGTCGAACTCTTATAGGGGAAGCGCAGGTTTCATGAAATGAACTCAGAATGTCAAGTTATAATGAAATCTTCATTTTGTGTTTGTTTGTCATGATTTCTTCACGAAAACACATTTTCCAATTATGGTAGGTCGAACTCTTATAGGGGAAGCGCAGGATTCATGAAATGAACTCAGAATGTCAAGTTATAATGAAATCTTCATTTTGTGTTAGTTTGTCATGATTTCTTCACGTAAACACATTTTCCTATAATGGTAGGTCGAACTCTTATAGGGGAAGCGCAGGATTCATGAAATGAACTCAGAATTTCAAGTTATAATGAAATCTTCATTTTCTGTTAGTTTGTCATGATTTCTTCACGAAAACACGTTTTCCTATAATGGTAGGTCGAACTCTTATAGGGGAAGCGCAGGTTTCATGAAATGAACTCAGAATGTCAAGTTATAATGAAATCTTCATTTTGTATAAGTTTGTCATGATTTCTTCACGAAAACACGTTTTCCTATAATGGTGGGTCGACCTCTTATAGGGGAAGCGCAGGTTTCATGAAAACAACTCAGAATGTCAAGTTATAATGAAATCTTCATTTTGTGTTAGTTTGTCATGATTTCTTCACGTAAACACATTTTCCTATAATGGTAGGTCGAACTCTTATAGGGGAAGCGCAGGATTCATGAAATGAACTCAGAATTTCAAGTTATAATGAGATCTTCATTATGTGTTAGTTTGTCATGATTTCTTCACGAAAACACATTTTCCAATAATGGTAGGTCGATCTCTTATAGGGGAAGTGCAGGTTTCATGAAATGACCTCCGAATTTCAAGTTATAATGAAATCTTCTTTTTGTGTTAGTTTGTCATGATTTCTGCATGTAAACACATTTTCCTATAATGGTAGGTCGAACTCTTATAGGGGAAGCGCAGGTTTCATGAAATGAACTCAGAATTTCAAGTTATAATGAAATCTTCATTTTGTGTTAGTTTGTCATGATTTCTGCATGTAAACACATTATCCTATAATGGTAGGTCGAACTCTTATAGGGGAAGCGCAGGTTTCATGAAATGAACTCAGAATTTCAAGTTATAATGAAATCTTCATTTTGTGTTAGTTTGTCATGATTTCTGCATGTAAACACATTTTCCTATAATGGTAGGTCGAACTCTTATAGGGGAAGCGCAGGTTTCATGAAATGAACTCAGAATTTCAACTTATAATGCAATCTTCATTTTGTGTTAGTTTGTCATGATTTCTTCACGAAAACACGTTTTCCTATAATGGTAGGTCGAACTCTTATAGGGGAAGCGCAGGTTTCATGAAATGAACTCAGAATGTCAAGTTATAATGAAATCTTCATTTTGTATAAGTTTGTCATGATTTCTTCACGAAAACACGTTTTCCTATAATGGTGGGTCGACCTCTTATAGGGGAAGCGCAGGTTTCATGAAAACAACTCAGAATGTCAAGTTATAATGAAATCTTCATTTTGTGTTAGTTTGTCATGATTTCTTCACGAAAACACGTTTTCCTATAATGGTAGGTCGAACTCTTATAGGGGAAGCCCAGGTTTCATGAAATGAACTCAGAATGTCAAGTTATAATGAAATCTTCATTTTGTGTTAGTTTGTCATGATGTCTTCACGAAAACACGTTTTCCTATAATGGTAGGTCGAACTCTTATAGGGGAAGCGCAGGTTTCATGAAATGAACTCAGAATGTCAAGTTATAATGAAATCTTCATTTTGTGTTTGTTTGTCATGATTTCTTCACGAAAACACATTTTCCAATTATGGTAGGTCGAACTCTTATAGGGGAAGCGCAGGATTCATGAAATGAACTCAGAATGTCAAGTTATAATGAAATCTTCATTTTGTGTTAGTTTGTCATGATTTCTTCACGTAAACACATTTTCCTATAATGGTAGGTCGAACTCTTATAGGGGAAGCGCAGGATTCATGAAATGAACTCAGAATTTCAAGTTATAATGAAATCTTCATTTTCTGTTAGTTTGTCATGATTTCTTCACGAAAACACGTTTTCCTATAATGGTAGGTCGAACTCTTATAGGGGAAGTGCAGGTTTCATGAAATGAAGTCAGAATTTCAAGTTATAATGAAATCTTCATTTTGTGTTAGTTTGTCATGATTTCTGCATGTAAACACATTTTCCTATAATGGTAGGTCGAACTCTTATAGGGGAAGCGCAGGTTTCATGAAATGAACTCAGAATTTCAAGTTATAATGAAATCTTCATTTTGTCTTAGTTTGTCATGATTTGTTCATGTAAACACATTTTACTGTAATGGTAGGTCGAACTCTTATAGGGGAAGCGCAGGTTTCATGAAATGAACTCAGAATTTCAAGTTATAATGAAATCTTCATTTTGTGTTAGTTTGTCATGATTTCTGCATGTAAACACATTTTCCTATAATGGTAGGTCGAACTCTTATAGGGGAAGCGCAGGTTTCATGAAATGAACTCAGAATTTCAACTTATAATGCAATCTTCATTTTGTGTTAGTTTGTCATGATTTCTTCACGAAAACACATTTTCCTATAATGGTAGGTCGAACTCTTAAAGGGGAAGCGCATGATTCATGAAATGAACTCAGAATGTCAAGTTATAATGAAATCTTCATTTTGTGTTAGTTTGTCATGATTTCTTCACGTAAACACATTTTCCTATAATGGTAGGTCGAACTCTTATAGGGGAAGCGCAGGTTTCATGAAATGAACTCAGAATGTCAAGTTATAATGAAATCTTCATTTTGTGTTAGTTTGTCATGATTTCTTCACGAAAACACGTTTTCCTATAATGGTAGGTCGAACTCTTATAGGGGAAGCGCAGGTTTCATGAAATGAACTCAGAATGTCAAGTTATAATGAAATCTTCATTTTGTATAAGTTTGTCATGATTTCTTCACGAAATCACGTTTTCCTATAATGGTGGGTCGACCTCTTATAGGGGAAGCGCAGGTTTCATGAAAACAACTCAGAATGTCAAGTTATAATGAAATCTTCATTTTGTGTTAGTTTGTCATGATTTCTTCACGAAAACACGTTTTCCTATAATGGTAGGTCGAACTCTTATAGGGGAAGCCCAGGTTTCATGAAATGAACTCAGAATGTCAAGTTATAATGAAATCTTCATTTTGTGTTAGTTTGTCATGATGTCTTCACGAAAACACGTTTTCCTATAATGGTAGGTCGAACTCTTATAGGGGAAGCGCAGTTTTCATGAAATGAACTCAGAATTTCAAGTTATAATGAAATCTTCATTTTGTGTTAGTTTGTCATGATTTCTTCACGAAAACACATTTTCCAATTATGGTAGGTCGAACTCTTATAGGGGAAGCGCAGGTTTCATGAAATGAACTCAGAATTTCAAGTTATAATGAAATCTTCATTTTCTGTTAGTTTGTCATGATTTCTTCACGAAAACACGTTTTCCTATAATGGTAGGTCGAACTCTTATAGGGGAAGTGCAGGTTTCATGAAATGAACTCAGAATTTCAAGTTATAATGAAATCTTCATTTTGTGTTAGTTTGTCATGATTTCTGCATGTAAACACATTTTCCTATAATGGTAGGTCGAACTCTTATAGGGGAAGCGCAGGTTTCATGAAATGAACTCAGAATTTCAACTTATAATGCAATCTTCATTTTGTGTTAGTTTGTCATGATTTCTTTACGAAAACACATTTTCCTATAATGGTAGGTCGAACTCTTAAAGGGGAAGCGCATGATTCATGAAATGAACTCAGAATGTCAAGTTATAATGAAATCTTCATTTTGTGTTAGTTTGTCATGATTTCTTCACGTAAACACATTTTCCTATAATGGTAGGTCGAACTCTTATAGGGGAAGCGCAGGTTTCATGAAATGAACTCAGAATGTCAAGTTATAATGAAATCTTCATTTTGTGTTAGTTTGTCATGATTTCTTCACGAAAACACATTTTCCAATTATGGTAGGTCGAACTCTTATAGGGGAAGCGCAGGATTCATGAAATGAACTCAGAATGTCAAGTTATAATGAAATCTTCATTTTGTGTTAGTTTGTCATGATTTCTTCACGTAAACACATTTTCCTATAATGGTAGGTCGAACTCTTATAGGGGAAGCGCAGGATTCATGAAATGAACTCAGAATTTCAAGTTATAATGAGATCTTCATTATGTGTTAGTTTGTCATGATTTCTTCACGAAAACACATTTTCCTATAATGGTAGGTCGAACTCTTATAGGGGAAGCGCAGGTTTCATGAAATGAACTCAGAATTTCAAGTTATAATGAAATCTTCATTTTCTGTTAGTTTGTCATGATTTCTTCACGAAAACACGTTTTCCTATAATGGTAGGTCGAACTCTTATAGGGGAAGTGCAGGTTTCATGAAATGAAGTCAGAATTTCAAGTTATAATGAAATCTTCATTTTGTGTTAGTTTGTCATGATTTCTGCATGTAAACACATTTTCCTATAATGGTAGGTCGAACTCTTATAGGGGAAGCGCAGGTTTCATGAAATGAACTCAGAATTTCAACTTATAATGCAATCTTCATTTTGTGTTAGTTTGTCATGATTTCTTCACGAAAACACATTTTCCTATAATGGTAGGTCGAACTCTTAAAGGGGAAGCGCATGATTCATGAAATGAACTCAGAATGTCAAGTTATAATGAAATCTTCATTTTGTGTTAGTTTGTCATGATTTCTTCACGTAAACACATTTTCCTATAATGGTAGGTCGAACTCTTATAGGGGAAGCGCAGGATTCATGAAATGAACTCAGAATTTCAAGTTATAATGAGATCTTCATTATGTGTTAGTTTGTCATGATTTCTTCACGAAAACACATTTTCCAATAATGGTAGGTCGATCTCTTATAGGGGAAGTGCAGGTTTCATGAAATGAACTCCGAATTTCAAGTTATAATGAAATCTTCTTTTTGTGTTAGTTTGTCATGATTTCTGCATGTAAACACATTTTCCTATAATGGTAGGTCGAACTCTTATAGGGGAAGCGCAGGTTTCATGAAATGAACTCAGAATTTCAAGTTATAATGAAATCTTCATTTTGTGTTAGTTTGTCATGATTTCTGCATGTAAACACATTATCCTATAATGGTAGGTCGAACTCTTATAGGGGAAGCGCAGGTTTCATGAAATGAACTCAGAATTTCAAGTTATAATGAAATCTTCATTTTGTGTTAGTTTGTCATGATTACTGCATGTAAACACATTTTCCCATAATGGTAGGTCGAACTCTTATAGGGGAAGGGCAGGTTTCATGAAATGAACTCAGAATTTCAAGTTATAACGATATCTTCGTTTTGTCTTAGTTTGTCATGATTTCTGCACGTAAACACGTTTTCCTATAATGGTAGGTCGAACTCTTATTGGGGAAGCGCAGGTTTCATGAAATGAACTCAGAATTTCAAGTTATAATGAAATCTTCATTTTGTGTTAGTTTGTCATGATTTCTTCACGAAAACACATTTTCCAATAATGGTAGGTCGAACTCTTTTAAGGGAAGCGCAGGTTTCATGAAATGAACTCAGAATGTCAAGTTATAATGAAATCTTCATTTTCTGTTAGTTTGTCATGATTTCTTCACGAAAACACGTTTTCCAATAACGGTAGGTCGAACTCTTAAAGGGGAAGCGCATGATTCATGAAATGAACTCAGAATGTCAAGTTATAATGAAATCTTCATTTTGTGTTAGTTTGTCATGATTTCTTCACGTAAACACATTTTCCTATAATGGTAGGTCGAACTCTTATAGGGGAAGCGCAGGATTCATGAAATGAACTCAGAATTTCAAGTTATAATGAGATCTTCATTATGTGTTAGTTTGTCATGATTTCTTCACGAAAACACATTTTCCAATAATGGTAGGTCGATCTCTTATAGGGGAAGTGCAGGTTTCATGAAATGAACTCAGAATTTCAAGTTATAATGAAATCTTCATTTTGTGTTAGTTTGTCATGATTTCTGCACGTAAACACATTTTCCTATAATGGTAGGTCGAACTCTTATAGGGGAAGCGCAGGTTTCATGAAATGAACTCAGAATTTCAAGTTATAATGAAATCTTCATTTTCTGTTAGTTTGTCATGATTTCTTCACGAAAACACGTTTTCCTATAATGGTAGGTCGAACTCTTATAGGGGAAGTGCAGGTTTCATGAAATGAAGTCAGAATTTCAAGTTATAATGAAATCTTCATTTTGTGTTAGTTTGTCATGATTTCTGCATGTAAACACATTTTCCTATAATGGTAGGTCGAACTCTTATAGGGGAAGCGCAGGTTTCATGAAATGAACTCAGAATTTCAAGTTATAATGAAATCTTCATTTTGTCTTAGTTTGTCATGATTTGTTCATGTAAACACATTTTACTGTAATGGTAGGTCGAACTCTTATAGGGGAAGCGCAGGTTTCATGAAATGAACTCAGAATTTCAAGTTATAATGAAATCTTCATTTTGTGTTAGTTTGTCATGATTTCTGCATGTAAACACATTTTCCTATAATAGTAGGTCGAACTCTTATAGGGGAAGCGCAGGTTTCATGAAATGAACTCAGAATTTCAACTTATAATGCAATCTTCATTTTGTGTTAGTTTGTCATGATTTCTTCACGAAAACACGTTTTCCTATAATGGTAGGTCGAACTCTTATAGGGGAAGCGCAGGTTTCATGAAATGAACTCAGAATGTCAAGTTATAATGAAATCTTCATTTTGTATAAGTTTGTCATGATTTCTTCACGAAAACACGTTTTCCTATAATGGTGGGTCGACCTCTTATAGGGGAAGCGCAGGTTTCATGAAAACAACTCAGAATGTCAAGTTATAATGAAATCTTCATTTTGTGTTAGTTTGTCATGATTTCTTCACGTAAACACATTTTCCTATAATGGTAGGTCGAACTCTTATAGGGGAAGCGCAGGATTCATGAAATGAACTCAGAATTTCAAGTTATAATGAGATCTTCATTATGTGTTAGTTTGTCATGATTTCTTCACGAAAACACATTTTCCAATAATGGTAGGTCGATCTCTTATAGGGGAAGTGCAGGTTTCATGAAATGAACTCCGAATTTCAAGTTATAATGAAATCTTCTTTTTGTGTTAGTTTGTCATGATTTCTGCATGTAAACACATTTTCCTATAATGGTAGGTCGAACTCTTATAGGGGAAGCGCAGGTTTCATGAAATGAACTCAGAATTTCAAGTTATAATGAAATCTTCATTTTGTGTTAGTTTGTCATGATTTCTGCATGTAAACACATTATCCTATAATGGTAGGTCGAACTCTTATAGGGGAAGCGCAGGTTTCATGAAATGAACTCAGAATTTCAAGTTATAATGAAATCTTCATTTTGTGTTAGTTTGTCATGATTTCTGCATGTAAACACATTTTCCTATAATGGTAGGTCGAACTCTTATAGGGGAAGCGCAGGTTTCATGAAATGAACTCAGAATTTCAACTTATAATGCAATCTTCATTTTGTGTTAGTTTGTCATGATTTCTTCACGAAAACACGTTTTCCTATAATGGTAGGTCGAACTCTTATAGGGGAAGCGCAGGTTTCATGAAATGAACTCAGAATGTCAAGTTATAATGAAATCTTCATTTTGTATAAGTTTGTCATGATTTCTTCACGAAAACACGTTTTCCTATAATGGTGGGTCGACCTCTTATAGGGGAAGCGCAGGTTTCATGAAAACAACTCAGAATGTCAAGTTATAATGAAATCTTCATTTTGTGTTAGTTTGTCATGATTTCTTCACGAAAACACGTTTTCCTATAATGGTAGGTCGAACTCTTATAGGGGAAGCCCAGGTTTCATGAAATGAACTCAGAATGTCAAGTTATAATGAAATCTTCATTTTGTGTTAGTTTGTCATGATGTCTTCACGAAAACACGTTTTCCTATAATGGTAGGTCGAACTCTTATAGGGGAAGCGCAGGTTTCATGAAATGAACTCAGAATGTCAAGTTATAATGAAATCTTCATTTTGTGTTTGTTTGTCATGATTTCTTCACGAAAACACATTTTCCAATTATGGTAGGTCGAACTCTTATAGGGGAAGCGCAGGATTCATGAAATGAACTCAGAATGTCAAGTTATAATGAAATCTTCATTTTGTGTTAGTTTGTCATGATTTCTTCACGTAAACACATTTTCCTATAATGGTAGGTCGAACTCTTATAGGGGAAGCGCAGGATTCATGAAATGAACTCAGAATTTCAAGTTATAATGAAATCTTCATTTTCTGTTAGTTTGTCATGATTTCTTCACGAAAACACGTTTTCCTATAATGGTAGGTCGAACTCTTATAGGGGAAGCGCAGGTTTCATGAAATGAACTCAGAATGTCAAGTTATAATGAAATCTTCATTTTGTATAAGTTTGTCATGATTTCTTCACGAAAACACGTTTTCCTATAATGGTGGGTCGACCTCTTATAGGGGAAGCGCAGGTTTCATGAAAACAACTCAGAATGTCAAGTTATAATGAAATCTTCATTTTGTGTTAGTTTGTCATGATTTCTTCACGTAAACACATTTTCCTATAATGGTAGGTCGAACTCTTATAGGGGAAGCGCAGGATTCATGAAATGAACTCAGAATTTCAAGTTATAATGAGATCTTCATTATGTGTTAGTTTGTCATGATTTCTTCACGAAAACACATTTTCCAATAATGGTAGGTCGATCTCTTATAGGGGAAGTGCAGGTTTCATGAAATGAACTCCGAATTTCAAGTTATAATGAAATCTTCTTTTTGTGTTAGTTTGTCATGATTTCTGCATGTAAACACATTTTCCTATAATGGTAGGTCGAACTCTTATAGGGGAAGCGCAGGTTTCATGAAATGAACTCAGAATTTCAAGTTATAATGAAATCTTCATTTTGTGTTAGTTTGTCATGATTTCTGCATGTAAACACATTATCCTATAATGGTAGGTCGAACTCTTATAGGGGAAGCGCAGGTTTCATGAAATGAACTCAGAATTTCAAGTTATAATGAAATCTTCATTTTGTGTTAGTTTGTCATGATTTCTGCATGTAAACACATTTTCCTATAATGGTAGGTCGAACTCTTATAGGGGAAGCGCAGGTTTCATGAAATGAACTCAGAATTTCAACTTATAATGCAATCTTCATTTTGTGTTAGTTTGTCATGATTTCTTCACGAAAACACGTTTTCCTATAATGGTAGGTCGAACTCTTATAGGGGAAGCGCAGGTTTCATGAAATGAACTCAGAATGTCAAGTTATAATGAAATCTTCATTTTGTATAAGTTTGTCATGATTTCTTCACGAAAACACGTTTTCCTATAATGGTGGGTCGACCTCTTATAGGGGAAGCGCAGGTTTCATGAAAACAACTCAGAATGTCAAGTTATAATGAAATCTTCATTTTGTGTTAGTTTGTCATGATTTCTTCACGAAAACACGTTTTCCTATAATGGTAGGTCGAACTCTTATAGGGGAAGCCCAGGTTTCATGAAATGAACTCAGAATGTCAAGTTATAATGAAATCTTCATTTTGTGTTAGTTTGTCATGATGTCTTCACGAAAACACGTTTTCCTATAATGGTAGGTCGAACTCTTATAGGGGAAGCGCAGGTTTCATGAAATGAACTCAGAATGTCAAGTTATAATGAAATCTTCATTTTGTGTTTGTCATGATTTCTTCACGAAAACACATTTTCCAATTATGGTAGGTCGAACTCTTATAGGGGAAGCGCAGGATTCATGAAATGAACTCAGAATGTCAAGTTATAATGAAATCTTCATTTTGTGTTAGTTTGTCATGATTTCTTCACGTAAACACATTTTCCTATAATGGTAGGTCGAACTCTTATAGGGGAAGCGCAGGATTCATGAAATGAACTCAGAATTTCAAGTTATAATGAAATCTTCATTTTCTGTTAGTTTGTCATGATTTCTTCACGAAAACACGTTTTCCTATAATGGTAGGTCGAACTCTTATAGGGGAAGTGCAGGTTTCATGAAATGAAGTCAGAATTTCAAGTTATAATGAAATCTTCATTTTGTGTTAGTTTGTCATGATTTCTGCATGTAAACACATTTTCCTATAATGGTAGGTCGAACTCTTATAGGGGAAGCGCAGGTTTCATGAAATGAACTCAGAATTTCAAGTTATAATGAAATCTTCATTTTGTCTTAGTTTGTCATGATTTGTTCATGTAAACACATTTTACTGTAATGGTAGGTCGAACTCTTATAGGGGAAGCGCAGGTTTCATGAAATGAACTCAGAATTTCAAGTTATAATGAAATCTTCATTTTGTGTTAGTTTGTCATGATTTCTGCATGTAAACACATTTTCCTATAATGGTAGGTCGAACTCTTATAGGGGAAGCGCAGGTTTCATGAAATGAACTCAGAATTTCAACTTATAATGCAATCTTCATTTTGTGTTAGTTTGTCATGATTTCTTCACGAAAACACATTTTCCTATAATGGTAGGTCGAACTCTTAAAGGGGAAGCGCATGATTCATGAAATGAACTCAGAATGTCAAGTTATAATGAAATCTTCATTTTGTGTTAGTTTGTCATGATTTCTTCACGTAAACACATTTTCCTATAATGGTAGGTCGAACTCTTATAGGGGAAGCGCAGGTTTCATGAAATGAACTCAGAATGTCAAGTTATAATGAAATCTTCATTTTGTGTTAGTTTGTCATGATTTCTTCACGAAAACACGTTTTCCTATAATGGTAGGTCGAACTCTTATAGGGGAAGCGCAGGTTTCATGAAATGAACTCAGAATGTCAAGTTATAATGAAATCTTCATTTTGTATAAGTTTGTCATGATTTCTTCACGAAATCACGTTTTCCTATAATGGTGGGTCGACCTCTTATAGGGGAAGCGCAGGTTTCATGAAAACAACTCAGAATGTCAAGTTATAATGAAATCTTCATTTTGTGTTAGTTTGTCATGATTTCTTCACGAAAACACGTTTTCCTATAATGGTAGGTCGAACTCTTATAGGGGAAGCCCAGGTTTCATGAAATGAACTCAGAATGTCAAGTTATAATGAAATCTTCATTTTGTGTTAGTTTGTCATGATGTCTTCACGAAAACACGTTTTCCTATAATGGTAGGTCGAACTCTTATAGGGGAAGCGCAGTTTTCATGAAATGAACTCAGAATTTCAAGTTATAATGAAATCTTCATTTTGTGTTAGTTTGTCATGATTTCTTCACGAAAACACATTTTCCAATTATGGTAGGTCGAACTCTTATAGGGGAAGCGCAGGTTTCATGAAATGAACTCAGAATTTCAAGTTATAATGAAATCTTCATTTTCTGTTAGTTTGTCATGATTTCTTCACGAAAACACGTTTTCCTATAATGGTAGGTCGAACTCTTATAGGGGAAGTGCAGGTTTCATGAAATGAACTCAGAATTTCAAGTTATAATGAAATCTTCATTTTGTGTTAGTTTGTCATGATTTCTGCATGTAAACACATTTTCCTATAATGGTAGGTCGAACTCTTATAGGGGAAGCGCAGGTTTCATGAAATGAACTCAGAATTTCAACTTATAATGCAATCTTCATTTTGTGTTAGTTTGTCATGATTTCTTTACGAAAACACATTTTCCTATAATGGTAGGTCGAACTCTTAAAGGGGAAGCGCATGATTCATGAAATGAACTCAGAATGTCAAGTTATAATGAAATCTTCATTTTGTGTTAGTTTGTCATGATTTCTTCACGTAAACACATTTTCCTATAATGGTAGGTCGAACTCTTATAGGGGAAGCGCAGGTTTCATGAAATGAACTCAGAATGTCAAGTTATAATGAAATCTTCATTTTGTGTTAGTTTGTCATGATTTCTTCACGAAAACACATTTTCCAATTATGGTAGGTCGAACTCTTATAGGGGAAGCGCAGGATTCATGAAATGAACTCAGAATGTCAAGTTATAATGAAATCTTCATTTTGTGTTAGTTTGTCATGATTTCTTCACGTAAACACATTTTCCTATAATGGTAGGTCGAACTCTTATAGGGGAAGCGCAGGATTCATGAAATGAACTCAGAATTTCAAGTTATAATGAGATCTTCATTATGTGTTAGTTTGTCATGATTTCTTCACGAAAACACATTTTCCTATAATGGTAGGTCGAACTCTTATAGGGGAAGCGCAGGTTTCATGAAATGAACTCAGAATTTCAAGTTATAATGAAATCTTCATTTTCTGTTAGTTTGTCATGATTTCTTCACGAAAACACGTTTTCCTATAATGGTAGGTCGAACTCTTATAGGGGAAGTGCAGGTTTCATGAAATGAAGTCAGAATTTCAAGTTATAATGAAATCTTCATTTTGTGTTAGTTTGTCATGATTTCTGCATGTAAACACATTTTCCTATAATGGTAGGTCGAACTCTTATAGGGGAAGCGCAGGTTTCATGAAATGAACTCAGAATTTCAAGTTATAATGAAATCTTCATTTTGTGTTAGTTTGTCATGATTTCTTCACGAAAACACGTTTTCCTATAATGGTAGGTCGAACTCTTATAGGGGAAGCGCAGGTTTCATGAAATGAACTCAGAATTTCAAGTTATAATGAAATCTTCATTTTGTCTTAGTTTGTCATGATTTGTTCATGTAAACACATTTTACTGTAATGGTAGGTCGAACTCTTATAGGGGAAGCGCAGGTTTCATGAAATGAACTCAGAATTTCAAGTTATAATGAAATCTTCATTTTGTGTTAGTTTGTCATGATTTCTGCATGTAAACACATTTTCCTATAATGGTAGGTCGAACTCTTATAGGGGAAGCGCAGGTTTCATGAAATGAACTCAGAATTTCAACTTATAATGCAATCTTCATTTTGTGTTAGTTTGTCATGATTTCTTCACGAAAACACATTTTCCTATAATGGTAGGTCGAACTCTTAAAGGGGAAGCGCATGATTCATGAAATGAACTCAGAATGTCAAGTTATAATGAAATCTTCATTTTGTGTTAGTTTGTCATGATTTCTTCACGTAAACACATTTTCCTATAATGGTAGGTCGAACTCTTATAGGGGAAGCGCAGGATTCATGAAATGAACTCAGAATTTCAAGTTATAATGAGATCTTCATTATGTGTTAGTTTGTCATGATTTCTTCACGAAAACACATTTTCCAATAATGGTAGGTCGATCTCTTATAGGGGAAGTGCAGGTTTCATGAAATGAACTCCGAATTTCAAGTTATAATGAAATCTTCTTTTTGTGTTAGTTTGTCATGATTTCTGCATGTAAACACATTTTCCTATAATGGTAGGTCGAACTCTTATAGGGGAAGCGCAGGTTTCATGAAATGAACTCAGAATTTCAAGTTATAATGAAATCTTCATTTTGTGTTAGTTTGTCATGATTACTGCATGTAAACACATTTTCCCATAATGGTAGGTCGAACTCTTATAGGGGAAGGGCAGGTTTCATGAAATGAACTCAGAATTTCAAGTTATAACGATATCTTCGTTTTGTCTTAGTTTGTCATGATTACTGCATGTAAACACATTTTCCCATAATGGTAGGTCGAACTCTTATAGGGGAAGGGCAGGTTTCATGAAATGAACTCAGAATTTCAAGTTATAACGATATCTTCGTTTTGTCTTAGTTTGTCATGATTTCTGCACGTAAACACGTTTTCCTATAATGGTAGGTCGAACTCTTATTGGGGAAGCGCAGGTTTCATGAAATGAACTCAGAATTTCAAGTTATAATGAAATCTTCATTTTGTGTTAGTTTGTCATGATTTCTTCACGAAAACACATTTTCCAATAATGGTAGGTCGAACTCTTTTAAGGGAAGCGCAGGTTTCATGAAATGAACTCAGAATGTCAAGTTATAATGAAATCTTCATTTTCTGTTAGTTTGTCATGATTTCTTCACGAAAACACGTTTTCCAATAACGGTAGGTCGAACTCTTAAAGGGGAAGCGCATGATTCATGAAATGAACTCAGAATGTCAAGTTATAATGAAATCTTCATTTTGTGTTAGTTTGTCATGATTTCTTCACGTAAACACATTTTCCTATAATGGTAGGTCGAACTCTTATAGGGGAAGCGCAGGATTCATGAAATGAACTCAGAATTTCAAGTTATAATGAGATCTTCATTATGTGTTAGTTTGTCATGATTTCTTCACGAAAACACATTTTCCAATAATGGTAGGTCGATCTCTTATAGGGGAAGTGCAGGTTTCATGAAATGAACTCAGAATTTCAAGTTATAATGAAATCTTCATTTTGTGTTAGTTTGTCATGATTTCTGCACGTAAACACATTTTCCTATAATGGTAGGTCGAAATAAGTCAGAATTTCAAGTTATAATGAAATCTTCATTTTGTGTTAGTTTGTCATGATTTCTTCACGTAAACACATTTTCCAATAATGGTAGGTCGAACTCTTATAGGGGATGTGCAGGTTTCATGAAATGAATTCAGAATTTCAAGTTATAATGAAATCTTCATTTTCTGTTAGTTTGTCATGATTTCTTCACGAAAACACATTTTCCTATAATGGTAGGTCGAACTCTTATAGGGGAAGCGCAGGTTTCATGAAATGAACTCTGAATTTCAAGTTATAATGAAATCTTCATTTTCAGTTAGTTTGTCATCATTTCTTCACGAAAACACATTTTCCAATAATGGTAGGTCGAACTCTTATAAGGGAAGCGCAGGTTTAATGAAATGAACTCAGAATGTCATGTTATAATGAAATCTTCATTTTTTGTTAGTTCGTCATGATTTCTTCACGAAAACACATTTTCCTATAATGGTAGGTCGAACTCTTATAGGGGAAGCGCAGGTTTCATGAAATGAACTCTGAATTTCAAGTTATAATGAAATCTTCATTTTCAGTTAGTTTGTCATGATTTCTTCACGAAAACACATTTTCCAATAATGGTAGGTCGAACTCTTATAGGGGAAGCGCAGGATTCATGAAATGAACTCAGAATGTCAAGTTATAATGAAATCTTCATTTTGTGTTAGTTTGTCATGATTTCTTCACGTAAACACATTTTCCTATAATGGTAGGTCGAACTCTTATAGGGGAAGCGCAGGATTCATGAAATGAACTCAGAATTTCAAGTTATAATGAGATCTTCATTATGTGTTAGTTTGTCATGATTTCTTCACGAAAACACATTTTCCTATAATGGTAGGTCGAACTCTTATAGGGGAAGCGCAGGTTTCATGAAATGAACTCAGAATTTCAAGTTATAATGAAATCTTCATTTTCTGTTAGTTTGTCATGATTTCTTCACGAAAACACGTTTTCCTATAATGGTAGGTCGAACTCTTATAGGGGAAGTGCAGGTTTCATGAAATGAAGTCAGAATTTCAAGTTATAATGAAATCTTCATTTTGTGTTAGTTTGTCATGATTTCTGCATGTAAACACATTTTCCTATAATGGTAGGTCGAACTCTTATAGGGGAAGCGCAGGTTTCATGAAATGAACTCAGAATTTCAAGTTATAATGAAATCTTCATTTTGTGTTAGTTTGTCATGATTTCTTCACGAAAACACGTTTTCCTATAATGGTAGGTCGAACTCTTATAGGGGAAGCGCAGGTTTCATGAAATGAACTCAGAATTTCAAGTTATAATGAAATCTTCATTTTGTCTTAGTTTGTCATGATTTGTTCATGTAAACACATTTTACTGTAATGGTAGGTCGAACTCTTATAGGGGAAGCGCAGGTTTCATGAAATGAACTCAGAATTTCAAGTTATAATGAAATCTTCATTTTGTGTTAGTTTGTCATGATTTCTGCATGTAAACACATTTTCCTATAATGGTAGGTCGAACTCTTATAGGGGAAGCGCAGGTTTCATGAAATGAACTCAGAATTTCAACTTATAATGCAATCTTCATTTTGTGTTAGTTTGTCATGATTTCTTCACGAAAACACATTTTCCTATAATGGTAGGTCGAACTCTTAAAGGGGAAGCGCATGATTCATGAAATGAACTCAGAATGTCAAGTTATAATGAAATCTTCATTTTGTGTTAGTTTGTCATGATTTCTTCACGTAAACACATTTTCCTATAATGGTAGGTCGAACTCTTATAGGGGAAGCGCAGGATTCATGAAATGAACTCAGAATTTCAAGTTATAATGAGATCTTCATTATGTGTTAGTTTGTCATGATTTCTTCACGAAAACACATTTTCCAATAATGGTAGGTCGATCTCTTATAGGGGAAGTGCAGGTTTCATGAAATGAACTCAGAATTTCAAGTTATAATGAAATCTTCTTTTTGTGTTAGTTTGTCATGATTTCTGCATGTAAACACATTTTCCTATAATGGTAGGTCGAACTCTTATAGGGGAAGCGCAGGTTTCATGAAATGAAATCAGAATTTCAAGTTATAATGAAATCTTCATTTTGTGTTAGTTTGTCATGATTTCTGCACGTAAACACATTTTCCTATAATTGTAGGTCGAACTCTTATAGGGGAAGCGCAGGTTTCATGAAATGAACTCAGAATTTCAAGTTATAATGAAATCTTCATTTTGTGTTAGTTTGTCATGATTTCTTCACGAAAACACATTTTCCAAAAATGGTAGGTCGAACTCTTATAGGGGAAGCGCAGGTTTCATGAAATGAACTCAGAATGTAAAGTTATAATGAAATCTTCATTTTGTGTTAGTTTGTCATGATTTCTTCAGGAAAACACGTTTTCCTTTAATGGTAGGTCGAACTCTTATAGGGGAAGCGCAGGTTTCATGAAATGAACTCAGAATTTCAAGTTATAATGAAATCTTCATTTTCTGTTAGTTTGTCATGATTTCTTCACGAAAACACGTTTTCCAGTAATGGTAGGTCGAACTCTTATAGGGGAAGCGCAGGTTTCATGAAATGAACTCAGAATGTCAAGTTATAATGAAATCGTCATTTTGTGTTAGTTTGTCATGATTTCTTCACGAAAACACGTTTTCCTTTAATGGTTGGTCGAACTCTTATAGGGGAAGCTCAGGTTTCATGAAATGAACTCAGAATGTCAAGTTATAATGAAATCTTCATTTTGTGTTAGTTTGTCATGATTTCTGCACGTAAACACATTTTCCTATAATGGTAGGTCGAACTCTTATAGGGGAAGCGCAGGATTCATGAAATGAACTCAGAATTTCAAGTTATAATGAGATCTTCATTATGTGTTAGTTTGTCATGATTTCTTCACGAAAACACATTTTCCAATAATGGTAGGTCGAACTCTTATAGGGGATATGCAGGTTTCTTGAAATGAACTCATAATTTCAAGTTATAATGAAATCTTCATTTTGTGTTAGTTTGTCATGATTTCTTCACGAAAACACGTTTTCCTATAATGGTAGGTCGAACTCTTATAGGGGAAGCGCAGGTTTCATGAAATGAACTCAGAATGTCAAGTTATAATGAAATCTTCATTTTGTGGTAGTTTGTCATGATTTCTTCACGAAATCACGTTTTCCTATAATGGTAGGTCGAACTCTTATAGGGGAAGCGCAGGTTTCATGAAATGAACTCAGAATGTCAAGTTATAATGAAATCTTCATTTTGTGTTAGTTTGTCATGATTTCTTCAGGAAAACACGTTTTCCTATAATGGTAGGTCGAACTCTTATAGGGGAAGCGCAGGTTTCATGAAATGAACTCAGAATGTCAAGTTATAATGAAATCTTCATTTTTTGTTAGTTTGTCATGATTTCTTCATGTAAACACATTTTACTATAATGGTAGGTCGAACTCTTATAGGGGAAGCGCAGGTTTCATGAAATGAAATCAGAATTTCAAGTTATAACGATGTCTTCCTTTTGTCTTAGTTTGTCATGATTTCTGCACGTAAACACATTTTCCTATAATGGTAGGTCGAACTCTTATAGGGGAAGCGCAGGTTTCATGAAATGAACTCAGAATTTCAAGTTATAATGAAATCTTCATTTTGTGTTAGTTTGTCATGATTTCTTCACGAAAACACATTTTCCAAAAATGGTAGGTCGAACTCTTATAAGGGAAGCGCAGGTTTCATGAAATGAACTCAGAATGTAAAGTTATAATGAAATCTTCATTTTGTGTTAGTTTGTCATGATTTCTTCAGGAAAACACGTTTTCCTTTAATGGTAGGTCGAACTCTTATAGGGGAAGCGCAGGTTTCATGAAATGAACTCAGAATTTCAAGTTATAATGAGATCTTCATTATGTGTTAGTTTGTCATGATTTCTTCACGAAAACACATTTTCCAATAATGGTAGGTCGAACTCTTATAGGGGATGTGCAGGTTTCATGAAATGAACTCAGAATTTCAAGTTATAATGAAATCTTCATTTTCTGTTAGTTTGTCATGATTTCTTCACGAAAACACATTTTCCTATAATGGTAGGTCGAACTCTTATAGGGGAAGCGCAGGTTTCATGAAATGAACTCTGAATTTCAAGTTATAATGAAATCTTCATTTTCAGTTAGTTTGTCATCATTTCTTCACGAAAACACATTTTCCAATAATGGTAGGTCGAACTCTTATAAGGGAAGCGCAGGTTTCATGAAATGAACTCAGAATGTCATGTTATAATGAAATATTCATTTTTTGTTAGTTTGTCATGATTTCTTCACGAAAACACGTTTTCCTTTAATGGTAGGTGGAACTCTTATAGGGGAAGCGCAGGTTTCATGAAATGAACTCAGAATTTCAAGTTATAATGAAATCTTCATTTTCTGTTAGTATGTCATGATTTCTTCACGAAAACACATTTTCCTTTAATGGTTGGTCGAACTCTTATAGGGGAAGCGCAGGTTTCATGAAATGAACTCAGAATGTCAAGTTATAATGAAATCTTCATTTTGTGTTAGTTTGTCATGATTTTTGCACGTAAACACATTTTCCTATAATGGTAGGTCGAACTCTTATAGGGTAAGCGCAGGTTTCATGAAATGAACTCAGAATGTAAAGTTATAATGAAATCTTCATTTTGTGTTAGTTTGTCATGATTTCTTCAGGAAAACACGTTTTCCTTTAATGGTAGGTCGAACTCTTATAGGGGAAGCGCAGGTTTCATGAAATGAACTCAGAATTTCAAGTTATAATGAAATCTTCATTTTCTGTTAGTTTGTCATGATTTCTTCACGAAAACACGTTTTCCAGTAATGGTAGGTCGAACTCTTATAGGGGAAGCGCAGGTTTCATGAAATGAACTCAGAATGTCAAGTTATAATGAAATCGTCATTTTGTGTTAGTTTGTCATGATTTCTTCACGAAAACACGTTTTCCTTTCATGGTTGGTCGAACTCTTATAGGGGAAGCTCAGGTTTCATGAAATGAACTCAGAATGTCAAGTTATAATGAAATCTTCATTTTGTGTTAGTTTGTCATGATTTCTGCACGTAAACACATTTTCCTATAATGGTAGGTCGAAATGAAGTCAGAATTTCAAGTTATAATGAAATCTTCATTTTGTGTTAGTTTGTCATGATTTTTGCACGTAAACACATTTTCCTATAATGGTAGGTCGAAATGAAATCAGAATTTCAAGTTATAATGAAATCTTCATTTTGTGTTAGTTTGTCATGATTTCATCACGAAATCACATTTTCCTATAATGGTAGGTCGAAGTCTTATAGGGGAAGCGCAGGTTTCATGAAATGAAGTCAGAATTTCAAGTTATAATGAAATCTTCATTTTGTGTTAGTTTGTCATGATTTCTTCACGAAAACACATTTTCCTATAATGGTAGGTCGAACTCTTAAAGAGGAAGCGCAGGTTTCGTGAAATGAACTCAGAATATCAAGTTATAATGAAATCTTCATTTTGTGTTAGTTCGTCATGATTTCTTGAAGTAAACACATTTTCCTATAATGGTAGGTCGTACTATTATAGGGTAAGCGCAGGTTTCTTGAATGAAGTCAGAATTTCAAGTTATAATGAAATCTTCATTTTGTGTTAGTTTGTCATGATTTCTGCATGTAAACACATTTTCCTATAATGGTAGGTCGAACTCTTATAGGGGAAGCGCAGGTTTCATGAAATGAACTCAGAATTTCAAGTTATAATGAAATCTTCATTTTGTGTTAGTTTGTCATGATTTCTTCACGAAAACACGTTTTCCTATAATGGTAGGTCGAACTCTTATAGGGGAAGCGCAGGTTTCATGAAATGAACTCAGAATTTCAAGTTATAATGAAATCTTCATTTTGTGTTAGTTTGTCATGATTTGTTCATGTAAACACATTTTACTGTAATGGTAGGTCGAACTCTTATTGGGGAAGCGCAGGTTTCATGAAATGAACTCAGAATTTCAAGTTATAATGAAATCTTCATTTTGTGTTAGTTTGTCATGATTTCTGCATGTAAACACATTTTCCTATAATGGTAGGTCGAACTCTTATAGGGGAAGCGCAGGTTTCATGAAATGAACTCAGAATTTCAACTTATAATGCAATCTTCATTTTGTATTAGTTTGTCATGATTTCTTCACGAAAACACATTTTCCTATAATGGTAGGTCGAACTCTTAAAGGGGAAGCGCAGGATTCATGAAATGAACTCAGAATGTCAAGTTATAATGAAATCTTCATTTTGTGTTAGTTTGTCATGATTTCTTCACGTAAACACATTTTCCTATAATGGTAGGTCGAACTCTTACAGGGGAAGCGCAGGATTCATGAAATGAACTCAGAATTTCAAGTTATAATGAGATCTTCATTATGTGTTAGTTTGTCATGATTTCTTCACGAAAACACATTTTCCAATAATGGTAGGTCGAACTCTTATAGGGGATGTGCAGGTTTCATGAAATGAACTCAGAATTTCAAGTTATAATGAAATCTTCATTTTCTGTTAGTTTGTCATGATTTCTTCACGAAAACACATTTTCCTATAATGGTAGGTCGAACTCTTATAGGGGAAGCGCAGGTTTCATGAAATGAACTCTGAATTTCAAGTTATAATGAAATCTTCATTTTCAGTTAGTTTGTCATCATTTCTTCACGAAAACACATTTTCCAATAATGGTAGGTCGAACTCTTATAAGGGAAGCGCAGGTTTCATGAAATGAACTCAGAATGTCATGTTATAATGAAATATTCATTTTTTGTTAGTTTGTCATGATTTCTTCACGAAAACACGTTTTCCTTTAATGGTAGGTGGAACTCTTATAGGGGAAGCGCAGGTTTCATGAAATGAACTCAGAATTTCAAGTTATAATGAAATCTTCATTTTCTGTTAGTATGTCATGATTTCTTCACGAAAACACATTTTCCTTTAATGGTTGGTCGAACTCTTATAGGGGAAGCGCAGGTTTCATGAAATGAACTCAGAATGTCAAGTTATAATGAAATCTTCATTTTGTGTTAGTTTGTCATGATTTTTGCACGTAAACACATTTTCCTATAATGGTAGGTCGAACTCTTATAGGGTAAGCGCAGGTTTCATGAAATGAACTCAGAATGTCAAGTTATAATGAAATCTTCATTTTGTGTTAGTTTGTCATGATTTCTGCACGTAAACACATTTTCCTATAATGGTAGGTCGAAATGAAGTCAGAATTTCATGTTATAATGAAATCTTCATTTTGTGTTAGTTTGTCATGATTTCTGCACGTAAACACATTTTCCTATAATGGTAGGTCGAAATGAAGTCAGAATTTCAAGTTATAATGAAATCTTCATTTTGTGTTAGTTTGTCATGATTTCTTCACGAAAACACGTTTTCCAATAATGGTAGGTCGAACTCTTATAGGGGAAGCGCAGGTTTCATGAAATGAACTCAGAATTTCAAGTTATAATGAAATCTTCATTTTCTGTTAGTTCGTCATGATTTCTTCACGAAAACACATTTTCCTATAATGGTAGGTCGAACTCTTATAGGGGAAGCGCAGGTTTCATGAAATGAACTCTGAATTTCAAGTTATAATGAAATCTTCATTTTCAGTTAGTTTCGTATGATTTCTTCACGAAAACACATTTTCCAATAATGGTAGGTCGAACTCTTATAAGGGAAGCGCAGGTTTCATGAAATGAACTCAGAATGTCAAGTTATAATGAAATCTTCATTTTGTGTTAGTTTGTCATGATTTCTGCACGTAAACACATTTTCCTATAATGGTAGGTCGAAATGACGTCAGAATTTCAAGTTATAATGAAATCTTCATTTTGTGTTAGTTTGTCATGATTTCTGCAAGTAAACACATTTTCCTATAATGGTAGGTCGAAATGAAGTCAGAATTTCAAGTTATAATGAAATCTTCATTTTGTGTTAGTTTGTCATGATTTCTTCACGTAAACACATTTTCCTATAATGGTAGGTCGAACTCTTATAGGGGAAGCGCAGGTTTCATGAAATGAGCTCTGAATTTCAAGTTATAACGAAATCTTCATTTTCAGTTAGTTTGTCATCATTTCTTCACGAAAACACATTTTCCAATAATGGTAGGTCGAACTCTTATAAGGGAAGCGCAGGTTTCATGAAATGAACTCAGAATGTCATGTTATAATGAAATCTTCATTTTTTGTTAGTTCGTCATGATTTCTTCACGAAAACACATTTTCCTATAATGGTAGGTCGAACTCTTATAGGGGAAGCGCAGGTTTCATGAAATGAACTCTGAATTTCAAGTTATAATGAAATCTTCATTTTCAGTTTGTCATGATTTCTTCACGAAAACACATTTTCCAATAATGGTAGGTCGAACTCTTATAGGGGAAGCGCAGGATTCATGAAATGAACTCAGAATGTCAAGTTATAATGAAATCTTTATTTTGTGTTAGTTTGTCATGATTTCTTCACGTAAACACATTTTCCTATAATGGTAGGTCGAACTCTTATAGGGGAAGCGCAGGATTCATGAAATGAACTCAGAATTTCAAGTTATAATGAAATCTTCATTTTCTGTTAGTATGTCATGATTTCTTCACGAAAACACATTTTCCTTTAATGGTTGGTCGAACTCTTATAGGGGAAGCGCAGGTTTCATGAAATGAACTCAGAATGTCAAGTTATAATGAAATCTTCATTTTGTGTTAGTTTGTCATGATTTTTGCACGTAAACACATTTTCCTATAATGGTAGGTCGAACTCTTATAGGGTAAGCGCAGGTTTCATGAAATGAACTCAGAATGTCAAGTTATAATGAAATCTTCATTTTGTGTTAGTTTGTCATGATTTCTGCACGTAAACACATTTTCCTATAATGGTAGGTCGAAATGAAGTCAGAATTTCATGTTATAATGAAATCTTCATTTTGTGTTAGTTTGTCATGATTTCTGCACGTAAACACATTTTCCTATAATGGTAGGTCGAAATGAAGTCAGAATTTCAAGTTATAATGAAATCTTCATTTTGTGTTAGTTTGTCATGATTTCTTCACGAAAACACGTTTTCCAATAATGGTAGGTCGAACTCTTATAGGGGAAGCGCAGGTTTCATGAAATGAACTCAGAATTTCAAGTTATAATGAAATCTTCATTTTCAGTTAGTTTGTCATGATTTCTTCACGAAAACACATTTTCCAATAATGGTAGGTCGAACTCTTATAGGGGAAGCGCAGGATTCATGAAATGAACTCAGAATGTCAAGTTATAATGAAATCTTTATTTTGTGTTAGTTTGTCATGATTTCTTCACGTAAACACATTTTCCTATAATGGTAGGTCGAACTCTTATAGGGGAAGCGCAGGATTCATGAAATGAACTCAGAATTTCAAGTTATAATGAGATCTTCATTATGTGTTAGTTTGTCATGATTTCTTCACGAAAACACATTTTCCTATAATGGTAGGTCGAACTCTTATAGGGGAAGCGCAGGTTTCATGAAATGAACTCAGAATTTCAAGTTATAATGAAATCTTCATTTTGTGTTAGTTTGTCATGATTTGTTCATGTAAACACATTTTACTGTAATGGTAGGTCGAACTCTTATAGGGGAAGCGCAGGTTTCATGAAATGAACTCAGAATTTCAAGTTATAATGAAATCTTGATTTTGTGTTAGTTTGTCATGATTTCTGCATGTAAACACATTTTCCTATAATGGTAGGTCGAACTCTTATAGGGGAAGCGCAGGTTTCATGAAATGAACTCAGAATTTCAACTTATAATGCAATCTTCATTTTGTGTTAGTTTGTCATGATTTCTTCACGAAAACACATTTTCCTATAATGGTACGTCGAACTCTTAAAGGGGAAGCGCAGGATTCATGAAATGAACTCAGAATGTCAAGTTATAATGAAATCTTAATTTTGTGTTAGTTTGTCATGATTTCTTCACGTAAACACATTTTCCTATAATGGTAGGTCGAACTCTTATAGGGGAAGCGCAGGATTCATGAAATGAACTCAGAATTTCAAGTTATAATGAGATCTTCATTATGTGTTAGTTTGTCATGATTTCTTCACGAAAACACATTTTCCAATAATGGTAGGTCGAACTCTTATAGGGGAAGTGCAGGTTTCATGAAATGAACTCAGAATTTCAAGTTATAATGAAATCTTCATTTTGTGTTAGTTTGTCATGATTTCTGCATGTAAACACATTTTCCTATAATGGTAGGTCGAACTCTTATAGGGGAAGCGCAGGTTTCATGAAATGAACTAAGAATTTCAAGTTATAATGAGATCTTCATTATGTGTTAGTTTGTCATGATTTCTTCACGAAAACACATTTTCCTATAATGGTAGGTCGAACTCTTATAGGGGAAGCGCAGGTTTCATGAAATGAACTCAGAATTTCAAGTTATAATGAAATCTTCATTTTCTGTTAGTTTGTCATGATTTCTTCACGAAAACACGTTTTCCTATAATGGTAGGTCGAACTCTTATAGGGGAAGTGCAGGTTTCATGAAATGAAGTCAGAATTTCAAGTTATAATGAAATCTTCATTTTGTGTTAGTTTGTCATGATTTCTGCATGTAAACACATTTTCCTATAATGGTAGGTCGAACTCTTATAGGGGAAGCGCAGGTTTCATGAAATGAACTCAGAATTTCAAGTTATAATGAAATCTTCATTTTCTGTTAGTTTGTCATGATTTCTTCACGAAAACACGTTTTCCTATAATGGTAGGTCGAACTCTTATAGGGGAAGCGCAGGTTTCATGAAATGAACTCAGAATTTCAAGTTATAATGAAATCTTCATTTTGTGTTAGTTTGTCATGATTTGTTCATGTAAACACATTTTACTGTAATGGTAGGTCGAACTCTTATAGGGGAAGCGCAGGTTTCATGAAATGAACTCAGAATTTCAAGTTATAATGAAATCTTCATTTTGTGTTAGTTTGTCATGATTTCTGCATGTAAACACATTTTCCTATAATGGTAGGTCGAACTCTTATAGGGGAAGCGCAGGTTTCATGAAATGAACTCAGAATTTCAACTTTTAATGCAATCTTCATTTTGTGTTAGTTTGTCATGATTTCTTCACGAAAACACATTTTCCTATAATGGTAGGTCGAACTCTTAAAGGGGAAGCGCAGGATTCATGAAATGAACTCAGAATGTCAAGTTATAATGAAATCTTCATTTTGTGTTAGTTTGTCATGATTTCTTCACGTAAACACATTTTCCTATAATGGTAGGTCGAACTCTTATAGGGGAAGCGCAGGATTCATGAAATGAACTCAGAATTTCAAGTTATAATGAGATCTTCATTATGTGTTAGTTTGTCATGATTTCTTCACGAAAACACATTTTCCTATAATGGTAGGTCGAACTCTTATAGGGGAAGCGCAGGTTTCATGAAATGAACTCAGAATTTCAAGTTATAATGAAATCTTCATTTTGTGTTAGTTTGTCATGATTTCTTCACGAAAACACGTTTTCCTATAATGGTAGGTCGAACTCTTATTGGGGAAGCGCAGGTTTCATGAAATGAACTCAGAATGTCAAGTTATAATGAAATCTTCATTTTGTGTTAGTTTGTCATGATTTCTTCACGAAAACACGTTTTCCTATAATGGTAGGTCGAACCCTTATTGGGGAAGCGCAGGTTTCATGAAATGAACTCAGAATGTCAAGTTATAATGAAATCTTCATTTTGTGTTAGTTTGTCATGATTTCTTCACGAAAACACGTTATCCTATAATGGTAGGTCGAACTCTTATAGGGGAAGTGCAGGTTTCATGAAATGAACTCAGAATGTCAAGTTATAATGAAATCTTCATTTTGTGTTAGTTTGTCATGATTTCTTCACGAAAACACGTTTTCCTATAATGGTAGGTCGAACTCTTATTGGGGAAGTGCAGGTTTCATGAAATGAACTCAGAATGTCAAGTTATTATGAAATCTTCATTTTGTGTTAGTTTGTCATGATTTCTTCACGAAAACACGTTATCCTATAATGGTAGGTCGAACTCTTATAGGGGAAGTGCAGGTTTCATGAAATGAACTCAGAATGTCAAGTTATAATGAAATCTTCATTTTGTGTTAGTTTGTCATGATTTCTTCACGAAAACACGTTTTCCTATAATGGTAGGTCGAACTCTTATTGGGGAAGTGCAGGTTTCATGAAATGAACTCAGAATGTCAAGTTATTATGAAATCTTCATTTTGTGTTAGTTTGTCCTGATTTCTTCACGAAAACACATTTTCCTATAATGGTAGGTCGAACTCTTATAGGGGAAGCGCAGGTTTCATGAAATGAACTCAGAATGTCAAGTTATAATGAAATCTTCATTTTGTATAAGTTTGTCATGATTTCTTCACGAAAACACGTTTTCCTATAATGGTAGGTCGACCTCTTATAGGGGAAGCGCAGGTTTCATGAAAACAACTCAGAATGTCAAGTTATAATGAAATCTTCATTTTGTGTTAGTTTGTCATGATTTCTTCACGAAAACACGTTTTCCTATAATGGTAGGTCGAACTCTTATAGGGGAAGCGCAGGTTTCATGAAATGAACTCAGAATGTCAAGTTATAATGAAATCTTCATTTTGTGTTAGTTTGTCATGATGTCTTCACGAAAACACGTTTTCCTATAATGGTAGGTCGAACTCTTATAGGGGAAGCGCAGGTTTCATGAAATGAACTCAGAATGTCAAGTTATAATGAAATCTTCATTTTGTGTTAGTTTGTCATGATTTCTTCACGAAAACACGTTTTCCTATAATGGTAGGTCGAACTCTTATAGGGGAAGCGCAGGTTTCATGAAATGAACTCAGAATGTCAAGTTATAATGAAATCTTCATTTTGTGTTAGTTTGTCATGATTTCTTCACGTAAACACATTTTGCTATAATGGTAGGTCGAACTCTTATAGGGGAAGCGCAGGATTCATGAAATGAACTCAGAATTTCAAGTTATAATGAAATCTTCATTTTGTGTTAGTTTGTCATGATTTGTTCATGTAAACACATTTTACTGTAATGGTAGGTCGAACTCTTATAGGGGAAGCGCAGGTTTCATGAAATGAACTCAGAATTTCAAGTTATAATGAAATCTTCATTTTGTGTTAGTTTGTCATGATTTCTGCATGTAAACACATTTTCCTATAATGGTAGGTCGAACTCTTATAGGGGAAGCGCAGGTTTCATGAAATGAACTCAGAATTTCAACTTATAATGCAATCTTCATTTTGTGTTAGTTTGTCATGATTTCTTCACGAAAACACATTTTCCTATAATGGTAGGTCGAACTCTTAAAGGGGAAGCGCAGGATTCATGAAATGAACTCAGAATGTCAAGTTATAATGAAATCTTCATTTTGTGTTAGTTTGTCATGATTTCTTCACGTAAACACATTTTCCTATAATGGTAGGTCGAACTCTTATAGGGGAAGCGCAGGATTCATGAAATGAACTCAGAATTTCAAGTTATAATGAGATCTTCATTATGTGTTAGTTTGTCATGATTTCTTCACGAAAACACATTTTCCAATAATGGTAGGTCGAACTCTTGTAGGGGAAGTGCAGGTTTCATGAAATGAACTCAGAATTTCAAGTTATAATGAAATCTTCATTTTGTGTTAGTTTGTCATGATTTCTGCATGTAAACACATTTTCCTATAATGGTAGGTCGAACTCTTATACGGGAAGCGCAGGTTTCATGAAATGAACTCAGAATTTCAAGTTATTATGAAATCTTCATTTTGTGTTAGTTTGTCATGATTTCTTCACGAAAACACATTTTCCTATAATGGTAGGTCGAACTCTTATAGGGGAAGTGCAGGTTTCATGAAATGAACTCAGAATGTCAAGTTATAATGAAATCTTCATTTTGTGTTAGTTTGTCATGATTTCTTTACGAAAACACGTTTTCCTATAATGGTAGGTCGAACTCTTATAGGGGAAGCGCAGGTTTCATGAAATGAACTCAGAATGTCAAGTTATAATGAAATCTTCATTTTGTGTTAGTTTGTCATGATTTCTTCACGAAAACACGTTTTCCTATAATGGTAGGTCGAACTCTTATAGGGGAAGCGCAGGTTTCATGAAATGAACTCAGAATGTCAAGTTATAATGAAATCTTCATTTTGTGTTAGTTTGTCATGATTTCTTCACGAAAACATGTTTTCCTATAATGGTAGGTCGAACTCTTATAGGGGAAGCGCAGGTTTCATGAAATGAACTCAGAATTTCAAGTTATAATGAAATCTTCATTTTGTGTTAGTTTGTCATGATTTGTTCATGTAAACACATTTTACTGTAATGGTAGGTCGAACTCTTATAGGGGAAGCGCAGGTTTCATGAAATGAACTCAGAATTTCAAGTTATAATGAAATCTTCATTTTGTGTTAGTTTGTCATGATTTCTGCATGTAAACACATTTTCCTATAATGGTAGGTCGAACTCTTATAGGGGAAGCGCAGGTTTCATGAAATGAACTCAGAATTTCAACTTATAATGCAATCTTCATTTTGTGTTAGTTTGTCATGATTTCTTCACGAAAACACATTTTCCTATAATGGTAGGTCGAACTCTTAAAGGGGAAGCGCAGGATTCATGAAATGAACTCAGAATGTCAAGTTATAATGAAATCTTCATTTTGTGTTAGTTTGTCATGATTTCTTCACGTAAACACATTTTCCTATAATGGTAGGTCGAACTCTTATAGGGGAAGCGCAGGATTCATGAAATGAACTCAGAATTTCAAGTTATAATGAGATCTTCATTATGTGTTAGTTTGTCATGATTTCTTCACGAAAACACATTTTCCAATAATGGTAGGTCGAACTCTTATAGGGGAAGTGCAGGTTTCATGAAATGAACTCAGAATTTCAAGTTATAATGAAATCTTCATTTTGTGTTAGTTTGTCATGATTTCTGCATGTAAACACATTTTCCTATAATGGTAGGTCGAACTCTTATACGGGAAGCGCAGGTTTCATGAAATGAACTCAGAATTTCAAGTTATAATGAAATCTTCATTTTGTGTTAGTTTGTCATGATTTCTTCACGAAAACACGTTTTCCTATAATGGTAGGTCGAACCCTTATTGGGGAAGCGCAGGTTTCATGAAATGAACTCAGAATGTCAAGTTATAATGAAATCTTCATTTTGTGTTAGTTTGTCATGATTTCTTCACGAAAACACGTTATCCTATAATGGTAGGTCGAACTCTTATTGGGGAAGTGCAGGTTTCATGAAATGAACTCAGAATGTCAAGTTATAATGAAATCTTCATTTTGTGTTAGTTTGTCATGATTTCTTCACGAAAACACGTTTTCCTATAATGGTAGGTCGAACTCTTATTGGGGAAGCGCAGGTTTCATGAAATGAACTCAGAATGTCAAGTTATAATGAAATCTTCATTTTGTGTTAGTTTGTCATGATTTCTTCACGAAAACACGTTTTCCTATAATGGTAGGTCGAACTCTTATTGGGGAAGTGCAGGTTTCATGAAATGAACTCAGAATGTCAAGTTATTATGAAATCTTCATTTTGTGTTAGTTTGTCATGATTTCTTCACGAAAACACATTTTCCTATAATGGTAGGTCGAACTCTTATAGGGGAAGTGCAGGTTTCATGAAATGAACTCAGAATGTCAAGTTATAATGAAATCTTCATTTTGTGTTAGTTTGTCATGATTTCTTTACGAAAACACGTTTTCCTATAATGGTAGGTCGAACTCTTATAGGGGAAGCGCAGGTTTCATGAAATGAACTCAGAATGTCAAGTTATAATGAAATCTTCATTTTGTATAAGTTTGTCATGATTTCTTCACGAAAACACGTTTTCCTATAATGGTAGGTCGACCTCTTATAGGGGAAGCGCAGGTTTCATGAAAACAACTCAGAATGTCAAGTTATAATGAAATCTTCATTTTGTGTTAGTTTGTCATGATTTCTTCACGAAAACACGTTTTCCTATAATGGTAGGTCGAACTCTTATAGGGGAAGCGCAGGTTTCATGAAATGAACTCAGAATGTCGTTATAATGAAATCTTCATTTTGTGTTAGTTTGTCATGATGTCTTCACGAAAACACGTTTTCCTATAATGGTAGGTCGAACTCTTATAGGGGAAGCGCAGGTTTCATGAAATGAACTCAGAATGTCAAGTTATAATGAAATCTTCATTTTGTGTTAGTTTGTCATGATTTCTTCACGAAAACACGTTTTCCTATAATGGTAGGTCGAACTCTTATAGGGGAAGCGCAGGTTTCATGAAATGAACTCAGAATGTCAAGTTATAATGAAATCTTCATTTTGTGTTAGTTTGTCATGATTTCTTCACGTAAACACATTTTGCTATAATGGTAGGTCGAACTCTTATAGGGGAAGCGCAGGATTCATGAAATGAACTCAGAATTTCAAGTTATAATGAAATCTTCATTTTGTGTTAGTTTGTCATGATTTCTGCATGTAAACACATTTTCCGATAATGGTAGGTCGAACTCTTATAGGGGAAGCGCAGGTTTCATGAAATGAACTCAGAATTTCAAGTAATAATGAAATCTTCATTTTTTGTTAGTTTGTCATGATTTCTTCATGTAAACACATTTTACTATAATGGTAGGTCTAACTCTTATAGGGGAAGCGCAGGTTTCATGAAATGAAATCAGAATTTCAAGTTATAACGATATCTTCCTTTTGTCTTAGTTTGTCATGATTTCTGCACGTAAACACATTTTCCTATAATGGTAGGTCGAACTCTTATAGGGGAAGCGCAGGTTTCATGAAATGAACTCAGAATTTCAAGTTATAATGAAATCTTCATTTTGTGTTAGTTTGTCATGATTTCTTCACGAAAACACATTTTCCAAAAATGGTAGGTCGAACTCTTATTAGGGAAGCGCAGGTTTCATGAAATGAACTCAGAATTTCAAGTTATAATGAAATCTAAATTTTGTGTTAGTTTGTCATGATTTCTTCATGTAAACACATTTTACTGTAATGGTAGGTCGAACTCTTATAGGGGAAGCGTAGGTTTCATGAAATGAACTCAGAATTTCAAGTTATAATGAAATCTTCATTTTGTGTTAGTTTGTCATGATTTCTGCATGTAAACACATTTTCCTATAATGGTAGGTCGAACTCTTATAGGGGAAGCGCAGGTTTCATGAAATGAACTCTGAATTTCAAGTTATAATGAAATCTTCATTTTCAGTTAGTTTCGTATGATTTCTTCACGAAAACACATTTTCCAATAATGGTAGGTCGAACTCTTATAAGGGAAGCGCAGGTTTCATGAAATGAACTCAGAATGTCAAGTTATAATGAAATCTTCATTTTGTGTTAGTTTGTCTTGATTTCTGCACGTAAACACATTTTCCTATAATGGTAGGTCGAAATGAAGTCAGAATTTCAAGTTATAATGAAATCTTCATTTTGTGTTAGTTTGTCATGATTTCTGCAAGTAAACACATTTTCCTATAATGGTAGGTCGAAATGAAGTCAGAATTTCAAGTTATAATGAAATCTTCATTTTGTGTTAGTTTGTCATGATTTCTTCACGTAAACACATTTTCCAATAATGGTAGGTCGAACTCTTATAGGGGATGTGCAGGTTTCATGAAATGAACTCAGAATGTCAAGTTATAATGAAATCTTCATTTTCAGTTAGTTTGTCATCATTTCTTCACGAAAACACATTTTCCAATAATGGTAGGTCGAACTCTTATAAGGGAAGCGCAGGTTTCATGAAATGAACTCAGAATGTCAAGTTATAATGAAATCTTCATTTTGTGTTAGTTTGTCATGATTTCTTCACGTAAACACATTTTGCTATAATGGTAGGTCGAACTCTTATAGGGGAAGCGCAGGATTCATGAAATGAACTCAGAATTTCAAGTAATAATGAAATCTTCATTTTTTGTTAGTTTGTCATGATTTCTTCATGTAAACACATTTTACTATAATGGTAGGTCTAACTCTTATAGGGGAAGCGCAGGTTTCATGAAATGAAATCAGAATTTCAAGTTATAACGATATCTTCCTTTTGTCTTAGTTTGTCATGATTTCTGCACGTAAACACATTTTCCTATAATGGTAGGTCGAACTCTTATAGGGGAAGCGCAGGTTTCATGAAATGAACTCAGAATTTCAAGTTATAATGAAATCTTAATTTTGTGTTAGTTTGTCATGATTTCTTCACGAAAACACATTTTCCAAAAATGGTAGGTCGAACTCTTATAGGGGAAGCGCAGGTTTCATGAAATGAAGTCAGAATTTCAAGTTATAATGAAATCTTCATTTTGTGTTAGTTTGTCATGATTTCTTCAAGTAAACACATTTTCCTATAATGGTAGGTCGTACTATTATAGGGGAAGCGCAGGTTTCATGAAATGAAGTCAGAATTTCAAGTTATAATGAAATCTTCATTTTGTGTTAGTTTGTCATGATTTCTTCAAGTAAACACATTTTCCTATAATGGTAGGTCGTACTATTATAGGGGAAGCGCAGGTTTCATGAAATGAAGTCAGAATTTCAAGTTATAATGAAATCTACATTTTGTGTTAGTTTGTCATGATTTCTTCACGTAAACACATTTTCCTATAATGGTAGGTCGAACTCTTATAGGGGAAGCGCAGGTTTCATGAAATGAAGTCAGAATTTCAAGTTATAATGAAATCTTCATTTTGTTTTAGTTTGTCATGATTTCTTCACGTAAACACATTTTCCTATAATGGTAGGTCGAACTCTTATAGGGGAAGCACAGGTTTCTTGTAATGAAGTCAGAATTACAAGTTTTAATGAAATCTTCATTTTGTGTTAGTTTCTCATGATTTCATCACGTAAACACATTTTCCTATGATGGTAGGTCGCTCCATTATAGGGGATGCGCAGGATTCATGAAATGAAGTCAGAATTACAAGTTTTAATGAAATCTTCATTTTGTGTTAGTTTGTCATGATTTCTTCACGAAAACACATTTTCCTATAATGGTAGGTCGTTCTATTATAGGGGATGTGCAGGTTTCATGAAATGAAGTCAGAATTTCAAGTTATAATGAAATCTTCATTTTGTGTCAGTTTGTCATGATTTCTTCACGAAAACACATTTTCCTATAATGGTAGGTCGTTCTATTATAAGGGAAGCGCAGGTTTCATGAAATGAAGTCAGAATTTCAAGTTATAATGAAATCTTCATTTTGTGTTAGTTTGTGATGATTTCTTCACGTAAACACATTTTCCTATAATGGTAGGTCGAACTCTTATAGGGGAAGCGCAGGTTTCATGAAATGAAGTCAGAATTTCAAGTTATAATGAAATCTTCATTTTGTGTTAGTTTGTCATGATTTCTTCATGTAAACACATTTTCCTATAATGGTATGTCGTTCTATTATAGGGGATTCTCAGGTTTCATGAAATGAAGTCATAATTGCTGCTGCTAGTGGCTCAATGAAGATAACAAAAAGCGAGGGAGAGAGTGGGCAGCCCTGCCTGGTGCCCCTCTGCAAAAGGAAGCTTTGGGAAATGAATTCGTTTGTCCTAACACATGCATTTGGGGAGCAGTATAGTGTTTTTATCCAGCTTATGAAGGATGACCCAAATCCAAATTTGTGTAGAACTGCAAATAGAAATTTCCAGTTGACTCTGTCAAATGCTTTCTCCGCATCTAGAGAGATAACTGTGGTTTCTAATTTGTTAATGGAGCAGTAGTCTATAACATTTATTAATCTACGTGTATTATTGGCTGAGTGTCTACCCTTGATAAAACCTGTTTGGTCGGGATATATAAGGAATGGCGTAACTGTTTCTAATCTTCTGGCAAGAGCTTTGCAAATTATTTTAAGATCTACGTTTATCAGTGAGATTGGGCGGTAGCTGGATGTTAGTGTTGGGTCTTTACCAGGCTTTAGAAGCAGGCTGATGTTGGCAGAGTTCATGTTTGAAGATAGCGACCGATCGTTCTGAATTTGAGTAACCATTCTGATAAAAACGGGTGCTAGCGCTGGCCAAAATACCTTGTAGAATTCTGCTGGGAAACCATCTGGACCTGGAGCTTTATTATTTGGTAGAAATTGTATGGCTTCATTGAATTCAGATATTGATAGAGTAGCATCTAGAACCCTAATTTGTTCATCATTTAGTTTTGGCAGATTTATATTGCTAAGAAAATTGTTGATGTCATCATCAGATGGATTATTCTGTGATGAGTATAAAGCTTTATAAAATTCTTTAAATGATTTATTAATTTGTTCGGATCATGAGTTACATTCCCGGTCGAGTCTTTAATAGAAGAGATTGTTGTTTTTTCTTTATTGAGTTTTAACTGATTAGCAAGGAATTTCCCAGATTTATTGCCTTGTTCAAAGTTTTCCAAACGCAATCTGTTTACCAGAAATCGTGTCTTCTTATTATTTAAATCATTAAATTCTAATTTTAGTTTTCTCAGGTTGGTAAGTATATGCTCCTGCGGCGAGGAAGCATATGCTGTTTCTAGCGATTTAATCTTCTGTTCTAATTCTGCTACATATGTTTTTTCTTTATTTTTTCTATGTGTACAGTAAGATATTATTTTTCCTCTCATTACTGCCTTTCCTGCTTCCCAGAGAATACATGGTGAGACTTCTGGTAGGTCATTGTTATCCAAATATGTTGCCCACTCATTTTTGAAATAATTAATAAAATCTTGTTCTTTAAGTAAGGATGTGTTGAATCTCCAGTTCCTACTTGGTGGTGTGACTCTTTCCTTTGCTAGCAAGAGAGACACCGGTGCGCGATCACTGATAACGATGTAGTGTATCTGGTTTTCTGTGATGTTCCTCATCATTGAGCTGCTAATTAGGAAGTAATCTAAGCGAGAGTGTGAGTGGTGTAGTGGTGAGAAGAAGGTGTAATCCCTGGAAGTGGGATGATGTGACCGCCAGGCATCGCAAAGACCAAAATCATTCATGTATTGTCTAAGAGTATCTGCAGACTGCCAGTTCCGTTGACTCATGGCCGTGCTGAGCCTGTCAATTTCTGGGTTCAATACCAAGTTGAAGTCTCCTCCTATTATAAGTGTGGAGTCCGAATGAAAAGAAAGTGAAGTGAAGAAAGTATGAAAAAAGGAGGGGTCATCAACATTTGGTCCATAAACACTAGCAATGCAGAAATCCATATTTTGAATAGATAAATTAAGTATAATAAATCTACCTTCTGTATCTGTTATAGTATTGTTAACAGTGAAGTGTATACTTTTATTAATCAATAGGGTTACGCCTCTTTGTTTTGAATTGTAGCAGTACATGTGAGGGTACTGTGGGAAGGTATGTATATGTTCAGATGTTTTGGCCATATGAGTCTCCTGAAGGAGGACAATGTCTGCCTGCAGATCTCTTAACCGATTTGCAATTTTTATCCTATTTTCCCTGGAACCAATTCCACGTACATTCCATGTGACAAATTTCAGTGTGGTCATGTTTATATTAACTTAAGTTGTTTGATATTCGCTAAAGGTGTGTGCGCGTGTGTGTGTGTGTGTGTACGCATACGTGTATGTGTGTATGTTTGTGTGTTGTGAGTGTATGTATGAGTGTGCAGGTTAACATGGAATGATTCCCAGTGTGTGTGCAAGGCCACAACCACACCGCCCTGGGGCCCCCAGACGGCCGGGAGAGCCCCGACGGGTCACGGACCCAGCCGCCCCACAGCGGCCAGGTACCCGGGCTTCCGCCACCGGATGGCTGCGTGCCCACCCAAGGAAGGCAGGGAAGGAGGCACCGGGCGCCCTCCACCGGCGAGGACGAGGCAGGAACCCCATGGCCACAGGCGGCAGTGCGCCGCCCCCCCCGGGAGGCCGGCCACACAGGCACGGACAGAGCCCGGACCCCGGACCACCCGCACACCCCACGGGGGCCCCGCCAGCCCCGGGGAGACCCGCCCCCCCCCAAGACCCCCACCCAGGGGACCAGGGGAACGCCCCCAGAGCCACCAAGCACACCCGCCCCTGACCCCCCCTCCCCCAAGCCCAGATCCCAACCCTCCCTCCCCAGCCCCCGCACCCTCCCTCCCCCAAGTCCCCTCACTGCCACCCCCACACCGCCCCCACACCGCCCCATCATCCACGTGCTCCCCGTACCAGGACAAACCTGCAGACACACAGATCCATGCATGCATTCATACACACACTCCCAGTCACACCTGCTCGTCTTTGAGGTCCGGCCGCAGATGCCCTGGGCTTGCCCAGTGGACGGCCCAGAGTATGTTCCCCACCCCCCCAGATCGCAGGCGAGCGGGCACCCCGCCGGAGACCGACAGCACCCCCCAGATGCAGCCGACCCCCCCCGAGCCCACCCGCCGGCGCCCGCCGCCCCCGCCACACCCAGGACCCCTCAACCCGCCCACCCCCCAACCGCCCCCCACCCACCTTGATCATTGATGGTGTACATGTGTGTGAGCTAAGGTGTCGTTGAGATATGGGGGAGCATATTGGGAAAAGACTAGCCCTAAGTGTATAAAGTGGTGTTAAAATAGAGGGGAAGGGAGCTGTGCAGTCCAGCTGCGGGCTGCAGAAGCAGCCGACCCAGGACCTGCACAGCTCCCCCCGCCCTCCAAGGCCCTATGTGGATGAGTGGTGTGACGTGGATGTATTGTCTAAAATGCAGTTAAGATAATGAGGGGGGGATGAGTGGCTAATCACCCCCCCTTCCCTCTGTGTGGTGCGGTGTGATGTCTAGGTATGGCGTCTAATGTGTAATTAGGAGAGATGGGGGGTGAATAGCTGATCACCCCCCATTACCTATGTGTGGTGTAGGTGGATGCGGGCCGGCAGGGGGGGCGCGTGGTGATAGTCGACAGTGCCGCAAGGCAGCGGGCGCCAGGCAAGGCACGCCCGGACGCACGGCGCCAACACCCAGGGGGCACCACCGCCCCCCGCCGCAGCGCCCCCCCGCCCCAACCCAAGGAGGTGTCTGGGGCCTCATCTGCGCCGGCATCACCGACGAGCCGTTCATACCCAGATACCCACATTCACCAAACAGTCGCACCCCACCACACCCTTACCACCCCAACCCCAACGTGCTCCCCCATCCCAGGCCATACATGCAGACAAACAGAGCATGCATACTCACCGGATACACACACAGAGACGCACGTCCACACGCACACACTCACCAGATACACGCACAGACACGCACGCCCACACGCACACACTCACCAGATACATGCACAGACACGCACGCCCACATGCACACACTCACCAGATACACACACAGACACGCACGCCCACACGCACACACTCACCAGATACACGCACACACTCATCTCGAGGCCCAACAGCAGATGCCCTGGAATTGTCCAGTGGTCGGCTCCAGAAGATGTTCCCCTACCCCCCAGGTCGCAGGCTAGCGGCACCCCGCCGAAGGCCGGCAGCCCCCTGCGGACGCCGCCGCCCCGCACCCGGGCCCGCCAGCCAACACCCGCCGCCCCCCCCATCCCCCAACTCCCCTGGTCCGCCCACCACCCCCCTTGGTCAGTGGGAATGGGTGTGTGTGTGGAGCTAGGGTGCAGTTAAAATGTGGGGGGACTCAAGTGGGGGATGGATACCCCAGCCAGAGCTGCGGGCCTCCCCCCCCAGCCCCCACAGGCCCTCAATGTCTAAAGTGGAGTTAAAATAGAGGGGAAGGGAGCCGCCCCGTCCAGCTGTGGGCTGCCAAAGCAGCCGACCCAGGACTTACACAGCTCCCCCCACCCTCCAATGCCCTATGTGAAAGAGTGGTGTGACATGAATGTATGTCTAAAGTGCAATTAAAATAATACAGAGGGGGGTGAGTGGCTAGTCACCCCCCCCCTTCCCTCTGTGTGATGCAGTGTGGTGTTGTGGGTGTGGTGTCTAAAGTGGAATTAAAAGAGATGGGGGGTGACTAGCTGATCACCCCCCCCAGTACCTATATGCAGTGTGGTGTAGGTGGGTGTGGGCTGTAGGGGGCTGTGGGGGAATAGGTGGCAATGCAGCAGGGCAGCGGGCATCCAGCACACCCTAATCAGTCCCACATGGGAAGGGGCGCCCAGGGGGAGATCGGCCCCCCTGGCACGGACGAGGCCCCCACCCCACTAGCGGGCCCCCCGGAGCCCCGAGCCCCGCCCCGCACCCACGAGGCCCTAGCCACCTGGCCAGGGCCGGCGCCCCCCGCCCAGGCCGCCAGGCCCCCCCCGCGCCCACCGGGTAGACGCCCCCAGCCCCCCCACCCCGCCAACCCAGGGGCGACCCACAACCCCCAGCCCAGGAACCACAGGCCCCCAGCCCCATGGAGCCACCGGCACCCACGCCCCCCAGAGCCCCCCCAACACTCAAGGGACACAAGGAACAACAAAGCCATGACGCCACACATCTACTAAGTGATGGAGTCAATTATTGGGGACCAGACAGAGTTGAAATTGGCCAATTGATTCTTGGAGGAAGCAGACATTCGCTCCATACTAATGTGGTCCAACAAGAGACCTTTGTACTGATTAATACTCAGATTGTTTTTTGATTTCCAATTCACAAGAATAGTTTTCTTGGCGATGCACAAGGCGGTGAGAACCATTTGTGTTGCACTACCCTCCAGATCCATATTACTTACATCGCCTAGCAAGCATAATCTCGTGGAGGCCGGAATATTATACCCTAAATACGTAGATAAGTCTTCGCATACCCTCTGCCAAAATAGGTGAACAGCTGTGCATTCCCTCATAGCGTGCATATAGTTGTCTGGTGTATTATTTGTGCAGTAAGGGCAGGTGTCGGATTCTATGAGGCCCATCTTGAACATCCTTTGTCCTGTGTAGTGTGTTCTATGGAGAGTCTTATATTGTATGGGTTGCAGATTGGGTTTTTTGGTCATTCTAAAAGTATTTAAACATATTTGTGTCCAGATGTTCTGGTCTATATTGTAGGAATTATTAGCTCAGGTAATTTTTTATATTCTCCACCAATATGTTTGAATTAATTAAAGTTTAATTAATTATTATTTAATGCTGATTATTAACCAATCTTTATGCCGAATGGTCGGCTCCTCCAAACTCAATTGCGGTATCCCTGTGAGTCTGTTAATGTGAGACTTAAATGGGATTCACTAATTACCAGTATCGCTTAGTAACCTGGGTTAGAAGGCTCGTCCAGCGAGCTGCATCACCAGGTAATGTAAACGATTGGTAGCGAAGCTTCCCTCACGGCCGATGAGAGAGAGTCTCACGATGTTTCAGGCGAGTTTGAGGTTCAGAGCGTGTAGCAAGGTCGCACAGAGGCAGGAACTTAGTGTGAGTACTCAATGACGGAGGCTGAAGTTGTGTAAAAGACATGCATTTATTCCTAGCTAACACTACAACTAACATAAGACAGACATTACACCTAACACAAACAACAAACACGAAATAACGGAATAAAACAAACGATGTAATTATGAAAATGCAATGACCGGATTTAAATGAGTAACCTTAAATGGGAAATACTGTTCTGCAAAGCAAGCACAGTTTGTGGAAACACGACCCTAAAGTCTTATAGCAGGTTAACAGAACAGCTTAAGTTGTTAGAATGAAAGGAAGTTGGTTTACTTGGTTGAAGGGGGGGGGGGGGGTCTTGGCAGTTGATGGCAGAGCTGCTGAGCTGATGGCACTCAGGAAGGCGCGGCGTTTGGAGCAGTGGAGTGGAGTCCCTTTAGATTCTCTCTCCTGGTGAAGCTTTGTCTTGGGTGCTGTTCTCTGTTCAGCTGGGCCTTCACCGGAGGGTTCTTGTGGGCTTCTCGTCTCCCGGGCTGATGTTCTTCTTTGGGCGGGCGGTTATTCTTTGCGCACCTTTGTTCTGAGGTGCTAGATTTTTATGGTCTAAAGTTCATGAATAGGGATGACCAGGAATTCGACTCCTGGCCCAATGGCTGGCCATCCATTTGGCTGGCTTTCGGAAGGGGGTCTGTATCAGTCCTTTTTGGATTTATGGCCCGACTGATTCTCCCTTTACTGATGATTTTCATTAAGCTGTTATAACTTTTGATACATCCACTTTTATGGTAATCACTGGGGTGATTAACAATCAGTTTGACACCAAATATGCCATACCAGCTTCACAAGTACATACCTCATACCATCTGCATTAATTGATTAAACAATTAATTATTTTATCTATGTGACTCATTCACATCAGTATGGGATACAGGTGTTTTGGGTTGCACCTCAACAGATGTTACACTTTGTGCAGATATTACATCAAATATTCATATTACAAACAGCACATCTTATCCATAGATAGGCGTGGCCGTTAGTTTGTGGTAATAACAATATAAGTTGCACATCTGGAAACAACATATTTTGTTTGGTGTGGCTTATGCCAATTCATCTTCTCCAGAATGGATAAGATACACCTAAATTCAGTTCTTTTAACATAGCATGGTAGAAACAAAGAAACTTGGTGAGGTCCACCAAGATCAGATAAGGACCACAATGGAATGTTGGAAGAGAAGGGGGGGTTTTAACACAGAAGACTCTCTAAAAGTTAGGACACATTGGTTACACTAATTTTCCAGATTCTTCTGGTATACCATGAGAACATATATACAATGGTAGCTATACCTATCTATTTATTTAAATTTATATGTGTTCAAGTGCAAAGGGGTAAAATAGGTGATACTCTGTGAACATGGTTATAAGGGTGGCACACAAAAGGGTTATAAGGGTGGCACACAAAACACTAAGATGTAAGGGAGTGCTGGCCTCCCTTAATATCTGTGTGTGTGTGTTTATGTGTGTAACCCCCCTTTGGTGCCTCTCGTACCAGGCTCGGCCTTGTCTCAGGCCACCTGGAATTTAGGCCCTGTGATATGTGCATGTGTGATCCTACATATCCCCCCTTTCGGCTGATGATGGCATTGCCATCATTCAGGCGACGGAAGTTGAAACAGGATCACCACCATGCAACGAGGCATTGTTGACATCCCATTGTTTGGCACTCTGGGTGGCACAGTGACAGGATGGACAGGGAGGAGGCGCAGGGGCTGGCGCCTGGCTTCTGGGACCGCGAGGAGTGGTGAATCTTATGTCGAACAGGGTGCCAACGGCTGCTGCAGCTCCTCTTGGGCCGTCGATTGGACTCAGCTTGGGTCTGCTCCAACCTGTGGGTAGTGTCCGCGGCAGCATGATGCAGGGCATCCTGGGTCCATCGGACACCTGTCCCACTAGTTTGGGGGTCTTTCGTGCAGGTAATGGCTCAGTTGACATCGTCCGATGAATACTCTCTGTGTGGGTACAACAGTTGGTAATCACGAGACCGGGCTGTCCCCGGAAGACGGTGCCAGGCAGAGGCCCAGGGAACGCTGTGTCCGACTGGAGCCTCAGCCTCCTAGGCAGAGTAATGCTAATAGCGGGGGCAGCATCATCCTAGTAAAAGGGGGTAGAAAATAAAGACCAGATTAGGATTGAGGGGGTGAGTCGAGACTCTGAATGTTGTGCACACCGGTGCAAAAGAGAACAGGAGAAAGACATAGTGGGCAACAATTCTCGGCCAGAGAACAATTGCAAAGAAACAAACAGGAAAAAGAAAATTGCAAAACCGGATCCTCTCAGTAATTTCCCGGGCACGCGTGAGCCACCCCAGGTCCTTACCAAAAACAACAACCAAATAAAATGAAAAGTTGTCAAAACAAACAAACAATTAAACAAAAACGTCAAGGTCACCCAGATATCAGTAGTCAAGTCCACCACCTTAGTCTACCCTATCTGTGACCATCTTTCCACCCCTTTCTCTTTGGTCTTTCTTGTTGGGAGTTTGAGGAGATTTCAGACTGACAAGATGTCTTTCTTTTGGTTGGAATGTGGTTTATTCCAAGCTGCTGGCTTCGTCTTGAGAAGGCTGGTTGGTGGGTGTTTCAAGCTTTCTTTGGGCTTGGTATTTCTTGATTTGATTCCGATGAACCCATTTGAGGCATGTTTCGTGGGTGCCTTTGTTGGTTCGGATTCGGTAAGCCACCGGTGACAGTTTGTCCACGATCTCATGTGGTCCTGACCAGCGTGGTAGAAGCTTCCTGGAAAGTCTTTGTGCAGTGTTTGGTTGCACAAACCTATAGTACCAGATTTTGTCTCCCACTTGGAGTTCATCTTGTGAGGTTTTCTGGTCATAGTAGGCTTTCCTGCCCTCTGCGGTTCTTTGCAGGTTTTGTTGGGCGAATGCAAAGGACGCTCTCAAATGCTGGTGCAGGCTGTCCAGATATTGTTGTGTGGTGTAGGCTGTGATGAGATTGTTGTCACCAGGTTGGTAGAACAGGTGGAGAGGGAGTGTCATTTGTGTGAGGAAGTATTTGTTTCCGCGAGCTCAATCTGTAGATCTGACCATGGGAAATTGATACCCCGTCGCTGCAGAGGGGCCTTGTGGTTTGGGTTTGCTGGTTGAAATTGGCAGCAGACCAGACATTCTTTCACATATTCTGTTACATCCTGTCGCATGTTAGGCCAGTAGGCTACTTGACTAAGTGCCTCGTAGGTTGTTTTGGCATTGCGGTGTCCTGAACAGGGTGCGTCGTGGGCGTACAGTAGCATGACCCCCCTTTGTGCCTGAGGGACCACGAGCCGTGGTGAAGTGTGGGCATCAGGGACATCAAGAGGTACGCCCTCGGTAAGATGAAGAAAGGGTAAAGCCATCATCAGGTGATGGAGGTCAGGAAGGGATGCCTGATCAGTTGTGGAGATCGAGTTAGCAGAGAGGTCGCGGAGGTGATCGCAGACCTTATTGAGCACAGCATCAGTGGGCTGGAGAGAGATGATGTCAGAGTTGGAGACCTGAAGGGAAAGTTCCAGCAGTGAGGCCTCTGGCATCGAGGTAGGTGCTCGGCTGTGGCTGCAGGTGACGACCTGGACAGCATGGGTGGGTGGGTGGGAGGGAGGAAAACTCCCACAAGTCACCGTGCAGTGGTCCTGCTTTGGCGAGTGCATCCGTGTGGTCATCGTATGTCTTTTCCAGTCCTAGGAGTCTGGAATGACCGCTGACCTTCTTCCAATAGATCTGTGTGTTTCGTGTGGTAATCAGAGCATTGCACGTGTGCAGGAGGTCTTGGTGTTTGACTGGCTTGTTCCCTGATGTCTTGAAGCCATTCCGTGTCCAGTGAGGGAGATGGCACATAAAGTTGAGACGTGCATAGCTGAAGTCTTTGCAGATCAGCAGGTCCTTTACTTCACGTTCGGAGGCCATATCCAGGGTGATTAAGATTGCTGCCAGCTCTGCGTACTGTGACATGTGAGGACCAAGCTTGAGCTGTTGTGGTGGGACAGGGTCGTCATTGAGCCACAGAATGCCAGCTCCAGCTTTCAGGGTCCCCTGATGTTTGAATGAGCACCCATCTACATAAATGGTGATCATGTCTTGACAGACATTTTCATCAAAGTAGCGGTGTTGCGACGGTTCCATTGGTGTGGGCATGTCCAAAATGATGGGTGCTGCTGGTCCCTCCTGAGAATAGCTGTGGCAGCTGGGTGACTGTACTGCGTCAGGCTGGGCAGTTCTGGCATGAATTGTCAGGTGTTGGTCGTCAGCAAGCTCCATGTGACATACAGTTCCTTTCGTCACTGGTGACTCTTCTACTTCCATGGTCATTACCACATCTGTGACTTCCATGCCTTGGGGCCACATGCCTTTCCTGATCTTGGGGCAGAAGGATCCCAGGGTAGGGTCCTGCCTGCACAGGAAGGAGTCATGATGCTGGCATGGGTCTCTTGTGTCAAGACACTGATCTCCAGCTGCGTTCTCTCCATGGTGTGGAGTGAGGTCCGAGGAGACAGCCAGGGTTTGACATTCCCATGTGGCTGTGTCAGGTGTCCACAGTGGCAGCGGTTCTCTAACTTGAGCCCAAATTTTCAGACGTTGGAAGTCTAACAATGGCTCGAACTGGTTCAGCAAATCTTTCCCAATGAGGAATGGAATGGATTCAAGTTGGCAAATGTATACAGGGTGCATTACATTCATGGGGCCGATGGACAAATCGAGGGGGATCATGTGATCCATCCTGGTGCCCACTGGTGAATATGCCTGCACGTCCAAAGAGCATTTCCTCGGCTGGAGGGTTTTGTTCTTCTGGGCGGCTAGGTGCTGCACCTGGTAGAAGAGACTGGCTGACATGAGGGTGATGTCTGCTGCAGTGTCGATGAGGGCCTCGAGGGTGAGAACATCTTCCAGGGTGATGCAGAGGTAAAATTTCTTGGCTACCCCCCTTTCCATCAGGTCACCCAGAAGCTGTGGCACAGGGGCCTGGCCAGGAAATGGTGAGGCGTCGCCACAGTCAGATTGGTGCTCTGAGTCAAGGCACACAACCAGGACAGTGCTGCCGGGCACTGGCGGGGGCTCATCCCCTTGATCAAGCTCTGTGTTGGTGACGGCAACATCAGGTGCTCTTACTGGGCATGAGTCAGTAGGTGGGACTTCTTCAGTTGTTCCAATATCTCTGGTAGGGAAGGCCGATGACTGTTGAGTGTCATTTGGGGCTGACTTCTGAGGGAGTTTGTAGGCATTGTCTGGTGTGGGTTCAGGTGAGGGTTGTGGGGTCCTGCGTGATTTGTGCTTCCGTCATAGTCATTTTGGATCTTTCTTGCGAAAGTCCTCTTGACCATTGAGGGGATGCTGAGTAAAGAAATCACGCAGCAACTGTAGTAGATTAGACTCTTCTTCTTCCTTGGTTCGTCCAGGCCTCGAGTCTGGATCGTAACCTCTCCTTCTGTCTTGCCAGTTCTGTGGTGGATTCCATCGGGAACTTGGGGGAGAGCTTGGCTTAGGAAACTGGTTTCCCTGTCGGTCTCTCCGCTTGTTCCATCGCTCCATTGGTCGTAGCTTACCCTTGTTAGGATAGCGCCGTGTTTCCCACCAGTCTGGCTGAGTCTTTGACTGCTGTGGGGGTGCACCAGGGTAACGCTCACTGTGGCTTGCTGCTCTCCAACCTCGGTCGTGGATTGGTGGTTGATGAGGAGGGTGGCCACCTTCCAACGCTAGGTTGGGATCTGTAGTGCCAAGGTTCAGCACTGCCGGAGCCTTGGTTGCCTTCTCAGCTGCTGCTCTTTGTTTGTGGTACGCCTTGATCGCCAGGTCTCGCAGTTGTTGACTTGTCATGGTGCGGGGACAAGCCATGAGCCCCAGGTAGTGGTTAATGGTTGGGTGGAGGTTCCGAAGGAAGAGAGCCTTGAAGTTCGCATCTTCTTCCATGTCTGTCTCATTTCTGGACCCAAAATATGCCCGACGAAGGCGATTGTAGTAGGCTTGGGGAGCTTCTTGTCTGCTCTGTTTAACATCGAAGGCGACGGCGATACCTTGTTCTGACTCAGGATCAGCAAACTCCCGAGTCAGTGCTTCGTGTAGCAGCATGGCGTTGGCTTTGATTCGACTAGGTTGTCAATCCAAGAAGCTGTGGACCTCCAGGCTAGATGTGATCCTGATGAGGTAGACTCTGTCCTCATTGGTCACATTGTCCAGTCTTTGGAGGTGGAAGTCAATGTCTTGGAGGTAGGCATGAATGTCGTGGCCTCCTCTGGGATTCGGGGTGAACGTGTTGATATTCCGAGCTACTTTATCAAGCTCCTTTGTGGTAACCCGGTGCTGGTGTAACGTTCGCTTCGGTAGGCCTGTTCCATCTGGGGTGTCTTCTCTGAGAGAGACCTTCTGGGTTCTTGGTTCCTCAAGGTCTGGTGAGGGGCAGGGAGTTACCTCGTCCCGATGAGAGATCCCCGTGTGCCTTGGGAGCGACCGCACTGTTAGAGATGACGTCGGTCCCATCGCTGATTCGTAGGGTGCCTCGAATTCCGACTTCACCTCATATGCTTGCTTCAATTCCTGTCTCACCCGGTCAATCTCTTCTACGTCCGCCCGATGTTTCATCCTGGCATCGGTGAGCTGTTCCTGGGAGCTGATCAGTTGTGGGAGGTGATTCATCTTGTGCAGACGTCTCTGTGCCTCGTCCAGATGGTTTTCCAGGGCCTGGATCCGACCATCCTTTTTGTTGAGCTCCGCGTGGGCTCTGTCCAGCAGAGTGTCGGCCTGGTCCAGTCTGGCTTCGAGGTTTTCTCTGGTGGCTCTGGCTTGCTGTTTTTGCTGGTCAGCTTCAGCTCTGAGCTCTTCCAGGGCATGTTGAAGCTTTTTGCTGGTGCGAGGCATTTCACCTTCTTCTGTCTCCTCCTCCTCATGGGGTGGAAAGCTTCTCTTTTGGAGTTCTTGCTTCAAGTTCCCAATGTGATGTTGGGCCTGGACGGCATCTCTCTGTGCCTCTGCCAGATGGTTTTCCAGGGCCTGGATCCGACCATCCTTGTTCTTGAGCTCCATGTGGGCTCTGTCCAGCAGGGTGTCGGCCTGGTCCAGTCTGGCTTCAAGGTTTTCTCTGGTGGCTCTGGCTTGCTGTTTTTGCTGGTCAGCTTCAGCTCTGAGCTCTTTCAGGGCGTGTTGAAGCTTTTTGCTGGTGTGAGGCATTTCGCCTTCTTCCGTCTCCTCCTCCTCCTCATGGGGTGGAGAGCTTCTCTTTTGGAGTTCTTGCTCCAGATTCGCAATGTGATGCTGGGCCTGGGCGGCATCTCTCTGTGCCTCTGCCAGTAGTCGTTGGGTGTTTTCCTCCTGCTGCTTGAGTGATTGCACTCTTTGTTTGAGGCCGGACGTTTCCTCTTCACTAATCTGCAGCCTGGCTAGGAGTTTGTGTGCGAGGGAGCCGAGTATTTTGGTTAGCTCCTTACTCCCGCATTTCTGAGTGGGTGGTGTGGCCATCAGTTCGGCGATGTCCTCCTCAAGCTGGTCAGCTCCTTTGGACCGTGTGAGATCGGCCTGACTGGGCAGGAAGCAATTTCAAAATGGAGTGGTAGTTCTATGCCTGACCACTAGAGGCTCAATGGGACGTTGCTGCCTTTGTGGGGGGTGGGGTCCCAGGTACGTGAGCCTAAGGGGTGGGGTCACTGGTGACCCAGGAGGAAAAAAAAAACGAATGGCGTCAGGCAGGCCTTCAGGGCTCTGACCTTTAAGTGGTTAGAGTGGCGTTCGCTGACTGCACTCGTAACCAAGACGGTTGCTAGGCGATTGCCGACGCTAGATGAGTGACATACACTTTTAAAGTATGCACACGCCGCTTGCGGCTAACTTCTGCGTCTTGCGCAGTTTAAAACCCCTTAAAACAATTGCTGAAGCAAGACAGCGCTCGCGTTATGGCGACAGATCTAAATAGCGAGTGCACTATATCTCGTCGCAAATGGTGCTTAACCACGGCGGGTCTCAAGCACTGGAGACTCCCAGATTCTAAACAACACACACACTTGGCTCACAGCGCAAGGCGGTGTTAAACTTGCTTTGTCTAAAGCAGGCACACGCATACGAGAATGATCCTGATAGGTAGCTAATCTATCGGTCTTATCTCAGGGAGTACAAACGCAACAGAATTCAGGTTAGATTCTCGTAACAAGAATTCCTGTTCGCTAATAGAGAGAGAGATCTCTGCCAGGATATATAGAAACGGAGAAACTCGTCCGAATCTATCCTGGAAACAACGCGCTATACCTGAGAATCTCGTCAGGTATAGGGTTTAAGTTTACTGCAGTCTAAAACGAATGAAACCTAAAATAAAATTACCGAAAATTAAACAAAAGAAAATAACTACTAATAATAGAAATAAAAAATAATAAGCCCGTATAATCCCGTTTAAATGCCTTCGGACTGCCGTGAGTGCAATTAATCCTCAACTTTGCAACCTGTTCACAGTAGCGCTTATTCAACTGCACGTTCGGTCATAAAAAGTTTAAATTGTGTGCTCACAAAAAGTTTGAACCTCGTGCCCGCGTTCTTCCACCAATTAATGTAGGAATTATTAGCTCAGGTAATTTTTTATATTCTCCACCAATATGTTTGAATTAATTAAAGTTTAATTAATTATTATTTAATGCTGATTATTAACCAATCTTTATGCCGAATGGTCGGCTCCTCCAAACTCAATTGCGGTATCCCTGTGAGTCTGTTAATGTGAGACTTAAATGGGATTCACTAATTACCAGTATCGCTTAGTAACCTGGGTTAGAAGGCTCGTCCAGCGAGCTGCATCACCAGGTAATGTAAACGATTGGTAGCGAAGCTCCCCTCACGGCCGATGAGAGAGAATCTCGCGATGTTTCAGGCGAGTTTGAGGTTCAGAGCGTGTAGCAACGTCGCACAGAGGCAGGAACTTAGTGTGAGTACTCAATGATGGAGGCTGAAGTTGTGTAAAAGACATGCATTTATTCCTAGCTAACACTACAACTAACATAAGACAGACATTACACCTAACACAAACAACAAACACGAAATAACGGAATAAAACAAACGATGTAATTATGAAAATGCAATGACCGGATTTAAATGAGTAACCTTAAATGGGAAATACTGTTCTGCAAAGCAAGCACAGTTTGTGGAAACACGACCCTAAAGTCTTATAGCAGGTTAACAGAACAGCTTAAGTTGTTAGAATGAAAGGAAGTTGGTTTACTTGGTTGAAGGGGGGGGGGGGGGGTCTTGGCAGTTGATGGCAGAGCTGCTGAGCTGATGGCACTCAGGAAGGCGCGGCGTTTGGAGCAGTGGAGTGGAGTCCCTTTAGATTCTCTCTCCTGGTGAAGCTTTGTCTTGGGTGCTGTTCTCTGTTCAGCTGGGCCTTCACCGGAGGGTTCTTGTGGGCTTCTCGTCTCCCGGGCTGATGTTCTTCTTTGGGCTGGCGGTTATTCTCTGCGCACCTTTGTTCTGAGGTGCTAGATTTTTATGGTCTAAAGTTTATGAATAGGGATGACCAGGAATTCGACTCCTGGCCCAATGGCTGGCCATCCATTTGGCGGGCTTTCGGAAGGGGGTCTGTATCAGTCCTTTTTGGATTTATGGCCCGACTGATTCTCCCTTTACTGATGATTTTCATTAAGCTGTTATAACTTTTGATACATCCACTTTTATGGTAATCACTGGGGTGATTAACAATCAGTTTGACACCAAATATGCCATACCAGATTCACAGGTACATACCTCATACCATCTGCATTAATTGATTAAACAATTAATTATTTTATCTATGTGACTCATTCACATCAGTATGGGATACAGGTGTTTTGGGTTGCACCTCAACAGATGTTACACTTTGTGCAGATATTACATCAAATATTCATATTACAAACAGCACATCTTATCCATAGATAGGCGTGGCCGTTAGTTTGTGGTAATAACAATATAAATTGCACATCTGGAAACAACATATTTTGTTTGGTGTGGCTTATGCCAATTCATCTTCTCCAGAATGGATAAGATACACCTAAATTCAGTTCTTTTAACATAGCATGGTAGAAACAAAGAAACTTGGTGAGGTCCACCAAGATCAGATAAGGACCACAACGGAATGTTGGAAGAGAAGGGGGGGTTTTAACACAGAAGACTCTCTAAAAGTTAGGACACATTGGTTACACTAATTTTCCAGATTCTTCTGGTATACCATGAGAACATATATACAATGGTAGCTATACCTATCTATTTATTTAAATTTATATGTGTTCAAGTGCAAAGGGGTAAAATAGGTGATACTCTGTGAACATGGTTATAAGGGTGGCACACAAAACACTAAGATTGTCTAAGGACACATACAAACATAACCTATCTGTATATTGAGACTAGTAGTCGTGAGTAAATCAATATACAATAAACTTAAATGAAATTTCCTTTAGGGTGTTCGTCTGTTGGGTGAGTGAGATGTAAGGCAGAGTGTATGTGGAGGGGGTTGTGTGCCAAGTCGAGGGACCCCTGTCCGTGAAGTCCACTCTGCTTGTCTGTAGGTCCCTAAATCTTTGGGCAATAAAAGTTGGAGTGCTGGCCTCCCTTAATATCTGTGTGTGTGTGTTTATGTGTGTAACTCCCCTTTGGTGCCTCTCGTACCAGGCTCGGCCTTGTCTCAGGCCACCTGGAATTTAGGCCCTGTGATATGTGCATGTGTGATCCTACAATATTAATTGATAAATCAATTTCCCATTTTGAGGTTGGAAGACATAATGAGTCGTTTAAATCTGACACTGATCTATATATTTTTGACATTGTTTTAGGCGCATGGATTCTCTTTAGTTGGGTTACCTTTGTAGGTAATTGTAGATTTAATTCATCATGTCTGTATTTACCCCTTATTATAGATTTAAGTTGCTGATACTCTAGAAACTTGCTTCTCTGAATATTGTACTCTGAGACAAGTTCTTCAAATGGAATAAATTGTCCATTTTGGATAATATGCTCTAGATACCATATGCCATTAGGGTTGCCACCCGTCCTTTAAAATACGGAATCGTCCCGTATTTGAGAATGAAATTGCGCGTCCCGTTTTGAATCAATACGGGACGGGTTTTGTCCCGTATTTTTTTATCATTTTTTTAAAGCAGCGTCTCATGCAAATCATCCCACACGCATTTTATGAAGATGCCTCCTTTCCTACTTTTGATTGGTAAAACTGTCCAGTGAGGAGGGCGGGTCTTTTAAGTAGAGTCTGCAAAGTGTTGGCAGAGAGTAATATTAAAAAAATGGCAGATGCTTCTCCAGGTAACCCCCCGCGTCTTAAAGTTTCAGAGCTTAAACGCAAGCGGCTGCAAACATACCGCAGAGAGTGGGAGGAAACAAATACTTGGCTGCAGAGTGTTAGCGGAAATTGTTATCAAACCAACTGCACAATTTGTCGGAGAGCGTTCTCTGTGGCTCATGGTGGTCTGTCAGACGTGACAACATGCCTCCGGAGAGCAGCATTCCCGCAATGACAGAGCTCACAAAAATCAAAGCACAGTCAGACAGTTCTTCGTACCCCAAGTCTCTCCCGAAGCAGACATGATAATGACAGTATAATTATTATCAACAATATTAATTAATTAATTGCTAAATAATGTTAAAAATGTGACCCAGTCTGTGAAAACCTAGCTGGAGTCTTTTTTTTATTATTATTTTACTGTTTTCTACATGAAATAAAGAACAGTCTGTGAAAATAATAAAAATATATGTATTTAATATTAACTGAGTAAAACCATGTCAACAACTGAAATCATAGTGAAATGAATGGCTAAAATCAAACTTTATCTCAGAATTAGAATTGGCGTGGTTTTCACACACCGGGTCACAAATTGTAATTTGTAAAAATTCTGTAAATACAATGTAAGTGGATCACATTCCAATGTAATATTATGATTTGTTTGTTAAGGTTATAAGTCAGACACATAAGCATTAATTTATTACATGAAACATTACATTTAATACATTAATAAACAACATAATGCCCATGTAAAGAAAATAGGGGATGTGGCCCCCGCTGCAGTATGCGTCCCTTATTTTTTTGTATTAAAAGTGGTAACCCTATATGCCATTATCCCTCCATACAGTGAAATTTAACACTTTCTTGTTCAGTAGGATGTCTGGATTGTTCCAGATGGGCGTTCATTGGCATGGGGTTAGCGAGGATTTGTTTAATTTAAGAAAGTCCCACCAGGCTGTCAGAGATGTTCTAATATTAATACTTAGGAAACATTTATGGTGATATCTAAATTTCACAGAAGTCCTGTTCTATATTTAGCCATAGTCTGTCTAGCAGGCTAGGATTAATCCATTTCAAAACATATTGTAATCTATTGGCAAGAAAGTAGTAGTAAAAATTTGGCAAATCTAAACCTCCGCATTGTTTAGTATTTTGTAAAGTGTTTATACTAATTCTTGGTGGTTTATCCTGCCATAAAAATTTGGAAATGTGTGAATTTAATGAATTGAACCAGGCAGAAGAGGGTTTATAGGGGATCATTGAGAATAAATAGTTAATTTTGGGTAGAACCATCATTTTGGTAGAGGCCACCCTCCCCATGAGTTACATGGGCTGGGTTTTCCACCGTATAAGATCGTCTTCTATTGTTTTAACAAGTGGAGCAAAGTTTAATTTTTGCAGGTCTGACAGCCTGGGGGAAATATTTATACCTAAATATTTGATATTTCCTGATTGTAATGTAGTAGTTGGCGCATTTTGAAAATCGCAGTTTATAGGCAGGACTGTGGATTTTGACCAGTTAATGGAATACTCAGAGATTGATGAAAATCTTTCTATGACTGAAATTGTGTGAGATAGGGAGGATTGAGAGTTTGGAAGGAAAATTAATACATCATCTGCATAAAGACTTATCTTATGAAGCTCATTTTTAATTTGAATACCTGTAATATCTCTATTTTGTCTTATCTTGGCTGCTAGAGGTTCAATAAAAATAGCGAAGAGAGAGGGGGAGAGTGGGCAGCCTTGTCTAGTACCCCTCTGGAGAAGAAAGCTTGGTGAAGTTTGGTCGTTTGTCCTGACTGATGCATTAGGAGAGCTATATAGAATTTTAATCCAGTTAATAAAAGATGATCCAAACCCAAATTTATTTAGTGCTGTTATAAGAAATTTCCAATTTACCCTGTCGAATGCCTTTTCTGCATCTAAAGAAATAATTGTAGTTTCTAGTTTGTTGATGGTAGAGTAATCCATTAAGTTAATTAAACTGCGTATGTTGGCTGCCGACTGTCTACCTTTGATGAAGCCTGTTTGATCTGGGTGTATTATAAAAGGGGTGACTTTCTCCGTTTTTTTTGCTAAAGCTTTACATATTAATTTAAGATCTGTGTTTATTAGTGATATGGGACGATAACTAGATGGGAGCGTGGGGTCCTTACCTGGTTTTAGGAGTAAACTAATATTGGCTGAGATCATATTTAAAGGTAATTTGCCGCTTTCCCTAATATGACATACCATTCTATGGAAAGTGGGCTCTAACGTAGTCCAAAATTCTTTATAGAATTCTGCTGGAAAACCATCTGGTCCCGGAGCCTTATTGTTGGCCATATGCTGAAGGGCATCATGGAGTTCTGCCACTGAAATGGGTGCCTCCAGTGCCATTACCTGATCTTCCTGTAATTTTGGAAGATTTATATTGTTAAGGAATTCATCAATATCAGCCTGTGGTGGATCAATCTGTGACTTATATAAATTTTCATAGAAATTTCTAAAGGTGTTGTTTATTTCATTTGGGTCATGTGTAATGTTACCTAATCAGTCTTTTATGGAAGAGATTGTTGTTTTTTCCTTGTTCAGTTTTAATTGGTTGGCTAAAAATCTACCTGATCTGTTGCTTAGTTCGAAATTTTCCAGTCTAAGCCTTTGCACCAAGAACTGTGTTTTTTTTTATCGTTAATCTCGTTTAATTTAAGTCTTGTTCTCCTTAATTCATTCAGAATGCAATCCTGGGATACGGCAGCATATTCACTTTCTAAAGTTTTAATCTTTTGCTCTAGTTCTAATATTAGTGAATTCTCTGCTCTTTTCTTATGTGAGGAATAAGAAATTATCTTACCTCGCATGACTGCTTTCCCTGCCTCCCAAAGAACACAAGCTGAGATTCCTGGTGTGTCATTGTCCTCCAAGTATAGTGCCCACTCCTGTTTGAAATAATTTATAAAATTTTGATCTTTAAGTAATGATGTATTAAATCTCCAGTGTTTGATTGGCGGAGTAACCTTTGTGTTAGTCAGAGTGAGGGAGACTGGGGCGTGGTCACTGATAGTGATAGGGTGGATCTGAACCACTGAAGTGTCCCTCATTTTGGAGCTACTGATTAGAAAGTGGTCTAGGCGGGAGTATGATTGGTGTACAGACGAGAAAAAAGTATATTCTCTAAGAGTGGGATGATGAGAACGCCAAGCATCACATAGACCAAGGTCCCTCATATATTGTTTCAGGATTTCTGGGGATTGCCAGTTCCTATAGCTACCTGCATTACTAAACCTATCAATTTCAGGGTTAAAAATGTCCCCTCCTATAAGAAGTGTGGTGTCAGAATGATCAGAAATGGGGGTGAAAAGAGTGTGAAAAAAGGAGGGCGGTGAAAAGAGTGTGAAAAAAGGAGGAGTCATCAACATTTGGGCCATATATACTAGCGATACATATGTTCATGTTTTGGATAGATAAGCTAACTATAATGAATCTACCTTCTGGGTCTGTAATAGTGTTAATGGTAGTAAAGTGTATTTTTTTATTAATCAGTATGGCCACTCCTCTCTGTTTTGAGTTGTATCCAGCAGAATATACATGAGGGAACTGTGGTGAGGTGAGTGCATCTGCAGCTGTTTTGGACAGATGTGTCTCTTGTAGGAGGACAATGTCTGCTTGTAAATCTTTCAGGTGATTAAGAACTTTTAGCCTCTTTACTCTGGAGCCGACACCACGTACATTCCATGTGACAAACCTTATTGTGCTCATGTTTAAACTAACTCGCCGGGAGTGAGGAGCTTGCTAGGTGTGTGTGTCTGTGCGTGCGCATGCGCGTGCCTATGCTCACCTGTGCTTATATGTGCGCATGAGTGCCTATGTACCTCTGTGTGCGTGTGAAGTACATATGTGTGTGATGTGTCTATGTGTATGGTCTGTTTATGTGCTGCTTGTGTGCGTACGTTATGTGTGATGCATTTATGCATAATCATGGTGTTATACGTTATATATTGGAGAAGAGAGAAGAAGAAAAGAGAAGAGAAAATAACAGCTAAATTGAAGAAGAGAAAGAGAAAAAGCGGGGTGCAGTCACTAGTAAGACGTGGGCACATCTTACCTCAGGCTATGCTTTGAGACCAGCAGTTATTGTATTAACGGAAACATACCTTGGGAAAGTTAGCGGGTTTTTTTTTTCCCCCGGATTATTTTACTCTAGTATAGCCAGTGGGTAATATCTCGATCGCGGTAAAGTTGTCCGTTGACATACAACCTGTCCACGGTGATGACCGCTCGGGAACCTCCGTCTATGAGACGCTTCCTCATGGGAAACAGGACCCGGCGTCGCTCCAGGATCTCCTTGGGGAACACTGAAGTTCGTTCCCTTCAATTCCCTGCCTCGGCTTTTAACCAGCTCCTTTTGCTTGAAGTGTCGTGCGATGGGTCGTGGTCTGTGGCCGTCGGGTCTTTTAACTCCAAGGCGGTGCACACGATGGAAGGTGATGTTACTTGTGGTCTCCGCTGGAAGTTTGAGCTGTTTATGGATGAAGTTCTTTACCGTGGTTTCGGGATTTTCATCCGATGCTTCTGGGATGCCTGCAAAAACGAGGTTGTCCCTCATACTTCTCGCCTGGAGATCCAAAACTGCTTCTTTGATCTTCTTGTTTTCTCCCGAGAGCTGGCCCAGGCCCTCTGTGAGGGATTTCACGGACTCTCTGAGAGCCGCGTTCTCCGTAGCGAGCGTCTCCACCTGTTTCTGGCTGGACTCCAGAGACTCACGTATCGCCTGGAATTCCCTATGGAGAATTTCTAACAGGGACATACGTGCGTCGAAGCTCGATAGCCTCTTATCAATGGAGTCCAGAATGTTTGCCAGGTCTTCCCTAGGTGGGGAGGCCGCCTCGGGCGAATCATCGGGTCTGCTCCTCTTGGTGGATGAATCGGTTTTGCTGGTGGTCGGAGTCTCGGTGAGAGGCTTAGGTTTCCCCATTATAATCCGATCAAAACACTCGTCGATGAAAGTAAATAGGTTATCCAATCCGTCCGCAGACTACTCCAAAGTGAAGATGTTAAATAAACCGCAATTAATTATATACTTTTTATTTATTTACTCACTTAATTTTAGGTTATTCTAAGTTGGCGAAAATATCTGATTACTTGTTGTTAGTTTGTTTTAGAAGTGCGCCGCCATGTTGGATACTGCCGAAGGTCTCGTGAAGTCTCGTTCCACTCCTACCGCATGACAAACTAACACAAAATGAAGTTTTCATTATAACTTGAAATTCTAACTTCATTTCATGAAACCTGCGCATCCCATATAATAGAACGACCTACCATTATAGAAAAATGTGTTTTCATGAAAAAATCATGACAAACTAACACAAAATGAAGATTTCTTTAGAACTTGAAATTCTGACTTCATTACATGAAACCAGCGCTTCCCCTACAATAGAACGACCTACCATTATAGGAAAATGTGTTTTCATGAAGAAATCATGACAAACTAACACGAAATGAAGATTTTATTAAAACTTGTAATTCTGACTTCATTTCATGAAACCTGCGCATCCCCTGTTCCTTCCTACCTCCAAATGTGTTTTCATGAAGAAATCATGACAAACTAACACGAAATGAAGATTTCCTTATAAATTGAAATCCTGACTTCATTTCACGAAACCATCGCTTCCCCTATAATTGAACGACCTACAATTATAGCAAAATGTGTTTTCATGATGAAATCATGACAAACTAACACGAAATGAAGATTTCATTATAACTTGAAATTCTGACTTAATTTCATGAAACCAGCGCTTCCCCTATAAAAGAACGACCTACCATTATAGGAAAATGTGTTTTCATGGAGAAATCATGACAAACTAACACGAAATGAAGATTTCATTAAAACTTGATATTCTGACTTCATTTCATGATACCAGCACTTCCCTTATAATAGAACGACCTACCATTATAGGAAAATGTGTTTTCATGAAGAAATCATGACAAACTAACAAGAAATGAAGATTTCATTATAACTTGAAATTCTGATTTCATGTCATGAAATCAGCGCTTCCCCTACAATAGAACGACCTACCATTATAGGAAAATGTGTTTTCATGAAGAAATCATGACAAACTAACACGAAATGAAGATTTCCTTATGAATTGAAATCCTGACTTCATTTCACGAAACCATCACTTCCCCTATAATTGAACGACCTACAATTATAGCAAAATGTGTTTTCATGAAGAAATCATGACAAACTAACACGAAATGAAGATTTCATTATAATTTGAAATTCTGACTTCATTTCATGAAACCAGCGCTTCCCCAATAAAAGAACGACCTACCATTATAGGAAAATGTGTTTTCATGAAGAAATCATGACAAACTAACACGAAATGAAGATTTCATTAAAACTTGATATTCTGACTTCATTTCATGATACCAGCACTTCCCTTATAATAGAACGACCTACCATTATAGGAAAATGTGTTTTCATGAAGAAATCATGACAAACTAACAAGAAATGAAGATTTCATTATAACTTGAAATTCTGATTTCATGTTATGAAATCAGCGCTTCCCCTACAATAGAACGACCTACCATTATAGGAAAATGTGTTTTCATGAAGAAATCATGACAAACTAACACGAAATGAAGATTTCCTTATGAATTGAAATCCTGACTTCATTTCACGAAACCATCACTTCCCCTATAATTGAACGACCTACAATTATAGCAAAATGTGTTTTCATTAAGAAATCATGACAAACTAACACGAAATGAAGATTTCATTATAATTTGAAATTCTGACTTCATTTCCTGAAACCAGCGCTTCCCCAATAAAAGAACGACCTACCATTATAGGAAAATGTGTTTTCATGAAGAAATCATGACAAACTAACACGAAATGAAGATTTCATTATAACTTGAAATTCTGATTTCATTTCATGAAACCAGCGCTTCCCCTACAATAGAACGACCTACCATTATAGGAAAATGTGTTTTCATGAAGAAATCATGACAAACTAACACGAAATGAAGATTTCATTAAAACTTGAAATTCTGACTTCATTTCATGAAACCAGTACTTCCCTTATAATAGAACGACCTACCATTATAGGAAAATGTGTTTTCATGAAGAAATCATGACAAACTAACACGAAATGAAGATTTCATTATAACTTGAAATTCTGATTTCATTTCATGAAACCAGCACTTCCCCTACAATAGAACGACCTACCATTATAGGAAAATTTGTTTTCATGAAGAAATCATGACAAACTAACACGAAATGAAGATTTCATTATAACTTGAAATTCTGACTTCATTTCATGAAACCAGCGCTTCCCCTATAATTGAACGACATACAATTATAGGAAAATGTGTTTTCATGAAGAAATCATGACAAACTAATACGAAATGAAGACTTCATTATAACTTGAAATTCTGATTTCATGTCATGAAACCAGCGCTTCCCCTACAATAGAACGACCTACCATTATAGGAAAATGTGTTTTCATGAAGAAATCATGACAAACTAACACGAAATGAAGATTTCCTTAAAACTTGAAATTCTGACTTCATTTCATGAAACCAGCGCTTCCCTTATAATAGAACGACCTATCATTATAGGAAAATGTGTTTTCATGAAGAAATCATGACAAACTAACACGAAATGAAGATTTCATTATAACTTGAAATCCTGACTTCATTTCATGAAACCAGCGCTTCCCATATAATATAACGACCTACTGTATATCGCTAAATGAATTACCTAGTATGTTAAACGGTTAGATTTCACAAAATGTTGTCCATTACATTGCATAGACCACAGGTGCCGGAGCCCTGCACATTTTTGGGTTTCCCCTCGTTTAACACACCTGATTCAACTTCTTGTGCTAATTACCACATAGCAGTTGAGCTGAATCATTTGTGGTGGAACTGGGAAAGAACTAAGCTACACAGAGCTCCGGCCCCCCAGGACTGCAGTTTGACACCCCTGGCATAGACCCATTATTTAATATTTATTAAATACTGCATTTTTTCTAGGAGCTTGTGCTGCACAATTTCCGAGGGTTAGTGAGAAGGACATTGAAAACTATATAGGGGATACCCTATGTCACACACCAGGAAGGATGAAGACAGAGATCCAGAAATTCAGGGATCAGAGGGGTTTAATGAGGTACGTGCACGAGTAGAAGCGACGGAGAACAGTCCCGTCCCAGGAAGGGAAACCGGCTTCTCTGCCCGGCTGGTAAGGGCTGGAGCAGGTGACCTGAGTGGGATCTCCCACTTGATGAGCCGAGACTGAGGTACCGAGGCGGCGCGCTGATATCGGGGTCTTTGTACTTTATTCCAGGTTCGTTGCCAGGGAGGTCCGTCCGACGAAGAAATACTGTAACAGGAGACACGGGGCTGGAGACGAGGTACGCGGCAGGACAGGTGAGTCAAGGACTGCTTTGCTCCTTTCGTCTCGTCTAGTCTACTGTCTTTTATTTTGAGAGACTCTCTCAGCCCTGCTCTCCAAACTAAGAAAAATCATGGATTTGATCAACTGGTCTCTCAGCGCAATTGACACCATCTTCTCGGGGAACCTGACTGTCCTGCAGGAACGTACGCAGCTGGCTACACGATGGACGGATGGGAGAAGTGGAGGGTCGTGTGTCTGGTAGCTCTTTCCGTGGAGGACATGGAACATATCTACCTATTCGGAACCATGATTACAGGTCTTATGCTGATTGGATTAGGCATTGCCCTGGTTTATCGAAGATTGAAGAAAACGGTGACAGCCGCTCAAAACCCCACTAGGCTGGCCGGAATGATTGATGGAGGGGGCAGAGCTGTTGGCACTCAGACTGTGACTATTGATCGCAAATTAGATAACATCACGGAGAAGCTCACGGCTTTGCAAAGGATTTTGGATGGAGGAGACCAGCGTGGACATTAGAAGAGCTGTGAAATTACAGCTTCTCATCCGGAAACCCAAACAACCCTATCCTATCTGCTTTTGGCTCCCCCCTAATCAGCATTGGCCTCGGCCAAAGCCGCTGCTGAATTAACAATTCCCTCAGAAGAACAAGGCAGTGAGACTCTCTTGCATTCCTCTCCCCCAATCCCAAGGACAACAGGATACACACACACATATACATACGTACAGATATGCACTCACCGCACCCTCCCCCCATCCCATGCATTCGCCGCTTCATACCCTCAGCGTGAACAGGCGGGTCTGTGACCAGCGCCTCTATGGCTGCAGGACCGGATGGCTGTTTGTCTATGCTGGACTACCTCCACCTCCCCATTTCCCTCCCCTGTTGCAAGTCACAACTTTTTATGTTGTAAGGTATAGTGACCATGTGCTTATGTTGCTGAGGTATTTCTTCTGTTCCTACAATGTCCTCCCTACTGGAGTACAGTCTGGGGACTGTTTTTTTATTCTCCTCCTCTCTCCTCATGTAATTCTGTTTTCTCTGTTCTTCCTATATCCCCTGTCTTCCTGACCTGTCTACCCCCTATAATGTGATGTTTGTGTATATGTATGGTCGGGTTGATGGCCAGTTTTGTTCACTGGTACTTGTGACTAGTGACATGGTGTATTGCAACAGCAATAAAGGGTTTCATCATCATCACTTCCAGGCCTTTTGGCAACTTGTGCAGCCAGCCTTGAAGACCAAGATGGTGCGGGTCACCAGTGTCAGTGCAGCTAAGCTGTGTTATCAGGGTCTCGTGGATTAATGTATACTACACTAAATAAGACTTTAGCCTGAAAGCTTAGCCTATTGGTGCTTAATGGAAATATGAACTAATGCAAAGGTGATCACAAAGGCTGCAATTAATCATGTTATATAGTTTAAGTTTCATCTTTAACTATTTCATTTAGGTGGTAAATATACTTTTATATAAGCAGTAAAACTAATTGTACATTTGCAGTACTTTTGCTAATTTTAGTTAACTTTCTTTCTTATCTCTAACAGAAACTTGCGCCCATAGACGAGTTGCTTCTGTTCCTAATGCATCTCTCCGTGGCTCTGCCTCTCTGCGATCATGCCAACCATTTTGGTATCCACTGCACCACTGTCAGCAGAATTATAACAACATGGACACACTTTCGGTACCACCTGCTTGGTTCTATCTATCTGTAGCTAACAAAAGAAGCCATACAAGCTCAATTACCACCAGAGTTTTCCCCATATGCAAACACACAAGTGATGCTGGACTGTACAGAAATCTTTTGTCAAACACCATCATCTCTTGTTCTGCACAGCTGACATGGGGTTTCTTGTGGACACTCTTGTACCCTGCAAGGTTTACTGGCCTGCTGTCCTGTCAAAGAAAACTCAGATGAGTAAACATGATGTTGAACAAACACAGTCCATCGCCCGTTTGCGGGTTCATGTTGAAAGGTATATCCGGAGAGTTAAGGAGAACAAAATTTTTGAGAAAGTTATTCCCTTATCTGTGTGTGGAAGTATTGATCAGTTGTTCTGTGTGGGTTGCTTCTTGGTAAACCAACAGAATGTCGCTTGTCAAGGCATGGGCAACTGGACAGTGAAAGTCTGTACTCACCTCAAAAGCCTGGACTGCCACCTGACTGGACATTTCTCTGTGAGCTTTCATATGCTGTTTTGTATTTTGTCATGTTAACAGTGCTGTTTGTTTTTTGTATCCTGTGATATACCTTTCAGTAAAATATCTGAAATATTTACATAATGGTTACATTTGCTTTTTATTGTCTCTTACATTGTTACTTATAGTAACGCGTTACTGGAATTTGATTCTTTTTGAGTAACGGAGTAATTTAAAAATTGATAATTAGTTTACTGTTACAATTTCAAGTAACTTTACATTACCACTGCGTTACCAATAAAATCAAGTGCTTTAATATCTATATTGTAAAAACAGAAATAATAATTCACAGTAACCTGTCAGCGACAGGCAGATGTCTGTCTGACAGTCGCATGCGCGACGTCATCTACGGGAGACCTACATGCATGAGAAACCAGCACAAACAAAAACAAAGTGAGCATACCGAGTGAGAAGTACGCCTTCAGCAGCTGGAAATATAGCCATTACTTTGAATTCATTATTATTTGTTTTTATGTGTTATGTTTATGTGTATTATGTGTTATTAAACACTCTAAATGATTTAAGCAGATTTAGCTTAAGTTGTAACTTTTCATGTGGAATGAACTGCAATGTCTCTGAATTAATTTAATTAATACTCATTAAGGTCAGTTCATTTACAATTCCTAATTTCAGGAGTTAATAAATCTAATTCATTTTCAAGTATTTCTTCTATAATACGTAATACATGTTTACAATAATTCCCAGGGAAAGCATTTCCGGTAAGGCACTGCTCATTGACACAGATTATAAAGCTTGTTAGACTATGCAACATTATTTAGCAGGGCTGAGAGAAGGTGAGAGCTCCCCTAGTGGCTGCAGAAGTGCATTTCCCTAGAGCAGATATAATGGGTGGCAGCCTCATTGCTTTTTAATCAAGACTTGGGATAGAACAACAAATTTAATCATTTTGCTCATTTAATATTTCGATTTTAATTACTCTTAATTTTTGGATATCCATGTTTACATAATATGTAGAATCCCACCGCAGTTGAGAATGGAATGCCACAGATATTAGTCTCCACCACATATCATTGCTTGTTTTATTTCAGGATTCCTTTGGTTGTTTAAACTGATTGCTCTGTATCAGTTGGCTTTGTGTGTTTTGAGATGTATAATTGCCAGAGTCCTGAAAAGCTGATGGTTTAGATACCAGAATTAGTATGAGCAGGACTAAATGTGTGTTCTTATGGTAGGGATGTTAGAAGACATTGAGGTTTTTTATTCTATGTACATCCAATCTTAGCCTCCCACCCAAGATCACTCCATGGAGCACGAACCAACACATCCCACCAAGATCCATTTTAGCTGTGGTAGCCAATATATTTGGGATTTTATGCACTTGTCCTATTCAACATCATAACAGTGAATTAAAAATCTACTAAATCAAAGGCAGTACCATGTCATGCTATGCAAATATACATATACATACAGGTCAGGCTCTTTTCTGCAAATATAAGGCTACAAGGCCAAGTGTGGATAATCAAAATGGCCTTACATTAACAAATACATCACCCCAAAAAAGCATTACATGAGCAATCACAGCTATTCCATTTTTTTTTATCTCAACAGAGAACATCTTGCAAGGTCAGTATTTGGGAGAGTTTCCTTCATGACGGTGGGTGAAATATACCACAGCTGCAGAACAGCCCAGTCTTGGCAGAATAGCCATATTAATGAGCTCTTGAGCAAAGACCTTTACTCCCAAAGGGACAGAAAACTGTATCAGGCCATGCTGGCAAAGACCTGGTACCACTTTGCGTTGAATGCTGAAAAGGGCCCTTTAAATACATTAGGTATGTTATTTGCTAATCCTGGGTTTACTTTACTCATAAAAAATAATACCCCAATTTACCCAAATGAGTGAGTACAAATATTGATTTGAAATATTAATGTTAATATTCAAATTAATTAATATTAATATTGAAATATTAATTGATTTGAGTAAATCTTATAGGATGGTACTGTGACAGTAGGTAGATTATAGCTTTATTTATTTAAAATGTCTCCTAGAATTGGGTATACTTTACTTAAAAAGGGTTTAAAATCAACCCAAAAAAGTGAGTGCAAATTGTTACATCGTTCAATCTGAGTAAATTCTACAGTTTATTTTTTTGCAGTTTCTCATAAATATTCATAAAGCATTTTTTCTACAATATTGTACTATTTTACTGATAAACATCATGTTACTGTAATAACTTCACTGTTTATTACAGCAGGTGTGCAGATTGAACCCATGACCCTGGAGGTGTGAGGCTATAGTAGGAGCAACGGGCCACTATTCATACTGTGAGAAATGATGTATTTTTAATCATACATTGTAACTGATATGTCGTTACACTGCTTGTGTATGCTTTGCACCTTGCCTTTCTCCCTTACTTGTGTTTCTTGTTCTCCACACCTTGTGAACTTCAACATGAACTGATTGATTGTTTTTCATAAGGCCCCAGGTTAGTTAGGTCCAGTCTCCTGGAAAATCACTAGAATGTGTCCTTGGCTTTGGAAGCTAAGAGCATCTTATTTTCAGGGAGAGTCCTGTAATATTTATTTTAATAAATTATTTTTATTGATAAACCTTCATACTGATAATCCTCTTGTAGTGGTCCTAAAAGAAAACATGACTGAAGATATTATGTTTGTTTTATCCATTTCAGTACAGACACATTTCACGATTCAGTAACCTGACTTGTCCAATAGATGGCAGCGTAGTACTTCGACTAAGACATGCTATGGAAATTGCTGGTAAAAACGGAAAGATCATTTTCCATTTTAAACGTTTGTCTGACTGAAATGACCACATGTTGTACATACACTCACCTAAAGGTTTATTAGGAACACCTGTTCAATTTCTCATTAATGCAATTATCTAATCAACCAATCACATGGCAGTTGCTTCAGTGCATTTAGGGGTGTGGTCCTGGTCAAGACAATCTCCTGAACTCCAAACTGAATGTCAGAATGGGAAAGAAAGGTGATTTAAGCAATATTGAGCGTGGCATGGTTGTTGGTGCCAGACGGGCCGGTCTGAGTATTTCACAATCTGCTCAGTTACTGGGATTTTCACGCACAACCATTTCTAGGGTTTACAAAGAATGGTGTGCAAAGGGAAAAACATCCAGTATGCGGCAGTCCTGTGGGCGAAAATGCCTTGTTGATGCTAGAGGTCAGAGGAGAATGGGCCGACTGATTCAAGCTGATAGAAGAGCAACTTTGACTGAAATAACCACTCGTTACAACCGAGGTATGCAGCAAAGCATTTGTGAAGCCACAACACGCACAACCTTGAGGCGGATGGGCTACAACAGCAGAAGACCCCACCGGGTACCACTCATCTCCACTACAAATAGGAAAAAGAGGCTACAATTTGCACGAGCTCACCAAAATTGGACAGTTGAAGACTGGAAAAATGTTGCCTGGTCTGATGAGTCTCGATTTCTGTTGATACATTCAAATGGTAGTCAGAATTTGGTGTAAACAGAATGAGAACATGGATCTATCATGCCTTGTTACCACTGTGGAGGCTGGTGGTGGTGGTGTAATGGTGTGGGGGATGTTTTCTTGGCACACTTTAGGCCCCTTAGTGCCAATTGGGCATCGTTTAAATGCCACGGCCTACCTGAGCATTGTTTCTGACCATGTCCATCCCTTTATGACCACCATGTACCCATCCTCTGATGGCTACTTCCAGCTGGATAATGCACCATGTCACAAAGCTCGAATCATTTCAAATTGGTTTCTTGAACATGACTATGAGTTCACTGTACTACAATGGCCCCCACAGTCACCAGATCTCAACCCAATAGAGCATCTTTGGGATGTGGTGGAACGGGAGCTTCGTGCCCTGGATGTGCATCCCACAAATCTCCATCAACTGCAAGATGCTATCCTATCAATATGGGCCAACATTTCTAAAGAATGCTTTCAGCACCTTGTTGAATCAATGCCACGTAGAATTAAGGCAGTTCTGAAGGCGAAAGGGGGTCAAACACCGTATTATTATGGTGTTCCTAATAATCCTTTAGGTGACCTTGAATTACCTTCAGCGTTGTATTACCTACCTTAATTATCTGCAGCAATAAAATATGTACGCGTAATTGGACAGCTACAAGTTAAGCAATCTGTCTGATTTTACATTAAAGTAGGCATGGACGGATGAATGCAGGAGAGACCTGTGAATAAGCTGAAAGGATACATAAAATATGATAAAATTATAAATATTTTTAAACATTTAACTGGATAACGACAGCTTCACAGTACTTATATAACCCTGCACAAATTTCGAATATCATCACAGCTCCCTGAAAATTAACAGCTATCATTATAGTACAAATAAGCAGTTATCCAGACATCCCGAGTCTACCGGAAGTTCCGGGAGTCTCCAGGATATTGACAGCGATTCCCTGATTGAATAAAATATCCAGGAAAGAAGAGCAAGTAAACAAGAGCATGCATGCGAGACAGTAGAGTGTGCATCGCGCACTTGAGAGACATGCGCGCATGACGGAATGAGCGAGAGAGAGAGAGAGAGAGAGAACGTGCATGTGTGGATTCCTGCGTGTGTGCCTGTAGCCCGTGCTAGACAGACAGCATCCTGATTGGTTTACTTAGCAAAATAAGCCAATCAGATTTCAATGCGGGCGAGCTTTTATTTAACTTCTCGAGGACCGAAGTTATCAGTTCAGTGGAGCATCATGACAGAGGTAGAGTGCCCCAAAAAACGAAAATATAAAACGCATTTCACTTCAGACTACACAAAAGTGTATCCTTGTCTAATAAGGATGAAAATAATGACAATGTTGCGCGCTCTGTACTGTTTGCAACAGTGATTTCAGCATTGCCCATGACGGTTTAAACGATTGTAAAAGGAATGTTGAGGTGAGTTTAACAAGTGTCATTTTATGTGCTGTATTATTCAGGTCTACACTAGTTAGACAGTTGGTAAGTTGCTAATGCTGTCATGAAAGACTCCTCGAAGACTTTTGTAAAGTAGCAATGGAATATAAATAAGGAATTTGCATAAATGGTAAAATAATACTTATATTATAATATATTATATTATAATATAAGTATACTTATATTATAATAATAATTATTATAATAATACTTATATTATTGTCAAAATACATAATATTGACCTTCGTAATTTAGTGCGCTGACTAGAGGAAATTAATGAACAAACATGTGGTTGAAGTACATGAGTAAAGCTACACATACCATAGCCTTTGGCACTTGTGAAACCTGTAGAAAATTTGTGAAATCAAATGATATGCCTCATATCCATTGTTTTCGGTGCAGGTGGGACATACAGCATCCCAGTGCTCAAAAAACAATGAGCCCAGCAACTTAATTTCAGCATGTGGATAAAGGACATGAGTAAAGCTACACATATCATGCACATTGGCACTTGTGAAACCTGTAGAAAATTTGTGAAATCCATCCTGCCATGTTCCTGGTTGGTTAGTGGAGGTTTCTGCTGACCTTCCAGTTTTTTCTAATTTGGTTTCTTACCATTCGCATGTGTCCCTCTTCTGGTCCTTGTTAGCCCCCAAATATTAGAACCCCCTTATGTGACATTCCTTAGTTCAGTCATTGTTGGTGTTTGCCCCTGTAGTGGTCAGTGTTGGTGTCGCTCTGTTCCCCACTGCAGTTAGTGTGTCCTCTGCCTCATTGCCCTGAATTCTACCCCCGCTTTAAATTAGTCTACAGACTCTCTTTATTGTACCTCCCAGACTCCTGTTTTGACCCCTTGTGGTCCTTTGGTTTCTCCTTATTTTTCTGCTTGTTCGGTTGTCCCTTCTTACTGTGAGACTTAGGCAACATTACATATTATATTATATAATAAGAACTTTACATTAATTTGTAAAAAATTCAAACATAAATAAACAAATTTAAAACCTAAAACATTCAGTGCTTGACCATTAACATATTTAAAGAAACGTTAACCTCAGACTTAACAAACCCCCTCACAAGCAGGTGGTCTTTGTGTCACTGGTTTGTTTCACAATGAGAACACACCCAGTCATGTGTCTTCTCTGAGAAGTACATCCAGTCTTTCTCAGACCGGGACAGGCATTTTTTCGTGAAACCAGTAATTGCACTGGCTACACTGAATCTGCAGTGAAAAAAGTAAGACATCTTAAGGCACATATGCACACTAAGTGGAATTCTCCCCAAACGAGCTTGATGGGCCGAATGGCCTCCTCTCATTTGTAAATTTCTTATGTTCTTAATAATTTACAATGGTTAGAGAAGTTCTCACCCAGCGAGTATGCGCAGGGTAGGACTTCCGTCCACATAACTGGCACAGGTCATCAAGAGGTTCTACAGTAAGTAATAAGATGAGAAGGATAAATCTATATTTGAATTTAAGAATCAGATATTATTTTTCAAATGTTTAGTATTAGTTTTCCTATGTAGTCCATATTGGGCTGGCAGCTGGGTCAGTGATTAACCCTAGCCAGGGATTTAGTTGGAATCTCAATGGAGTTATCTCATTCAGCAGTATAGTCTATAACTAGGCTTAATCCTTAACCTGGCACATAATGGTATAACTGAGCATTACCTGAGTTTTCCAAAATTTCACTGGCGATTTCAAGTCTGCGCCTTGCAATTTCTTGTGAACTGCTCCCGACCTCAATGTGTCCAGGCAAATCAAGAAAAGAGGAAATAATAGTGGACCCCATCTGTTGGTAATGACGGGAATTTAAACAAATACTTTCACAACAACTTTTGCATCTACACTTGGCCGATATCTAAAGAATTATGAAATTGTGTCCGGAAGGATTATTCCGCCAGTATATACCAGAATGCTATATGTCCCTGGACCCAAAATATACAGAAGTGGTGGAGGGTGTATTTACACATTACATGTTCATTGGACCCAAATAGATCTTTTATTGTTTAATTCAAACATTAATTTGATTCTAATGCAGAATGTGCAGCATACGTAGTATTCATATTAAAATGCAGCAATCTACAATATTCTGACCTCCATCACAAAGATCCCACAACTTGTGGCATCGATTTGTCTGCTGTGTGGGACAACAGCAGGCTGCCAGACAGTGTCCACCCATTCCTCTTTTCCCAACGCATTTCTCCGTCTCTTGAACAGGGCACTTGAGAACATAAATATATTAGTATATAAGTGATGTCATGTACATCTACTGCTGCTCTTCTTATAGTGACAGACTTTAATAGCGGCTATCCTGTTTTACCAATATTAAGCATGTCCTTATAATTACAGTGGACATAAAAAATATACACAATTAAAGGTCTTTACCTAATTAAAATCAGGAAAGACAAATGTTTTTTCATATTTAATGTCATCATTCAAATAACAAAAGAAAATACTGATAGTTAGGATAACAAATTAAAAAAATGGCTTATTTAGGAGGGCTGTGGCTGTGTTTGCCGTGAAACAATCACACTCCAAATAATGCCATTGTAAAACAGTGTGCACACTAATGCAAGCATTGTGTTTTGGAGTTTTTAAAATTAGTTTATTTAGTGGTTTATATTATAGCAGTGTGTGTTGCTTGGAGGGCTTAGCCTCTGTGCCTGTGATCCAAAGGCCACTGGTTCAAGTCTTGGCCTTGGCTGAACAGTCACATATCTTTGGGCCCTTGTGCAAGGACCTTAACCACCAGCTTGACAGGTACTGTAGGTGGCTGCCCTTTGCTGTGACCCCTTAACCTTGCTCTCATTTGTGTGTGTCTCATGGAGAGCATGATAAGGTGGAAAACAATAGAATTTCCTCACCAGGATCAATAAAGTATCATTCTATTCTAAAACAACGACATTCCAAAATATGCCTGCCATTGTAATATAGTGCACACACTGCTGCAAGTACTGTGCTTTTGAGTTTATTTTAGTAAATTAATTTTTTTGTATCTATGGTCAACATAAAGTTTCAGAGATTACTTGTGATTACTTACTGATAATTAATTCAAATATTCACTCTTAACAAGATACTTACGTGAACCTCTCAGCTGCTCGTTTTGCCTTCTTCAGTTCTTCATGTCCAAGAGGATCAAGGACATACACCCTTCTCAAATGTGCACTGAGGTACTGTAAAGAGGTAATTTGTGCGTTACATGCAACATAATGGATAATGAAGGGATTTATCGCTTTGTACAATTAAGAATAAAAATGTTCACTGCTTGCATAGAGACTATTGATAGTGGATGTTTGACAAGTTAGTAACGGTTTTATTACCAGAACTATATTACCCTGGTAACAAATGTGGCCAGTATATGCATATTGTCATGGCATGGCGCAGGTGGGAAAAAGATGACTATCCACTGGCAACTCCAAGAGATCAAGGGTTTAATTTAATAGACTGAACACACACATTGGGAAACCACATATACAAGAACCACAAGGGGTCACAAATAAACTGGTAACAACAAAGAGTAAATACCATCAAGTAAAACACAACTACTGTAGGGAACTCAGAAAACAGGTAGAATAGATAGTAAGCAGAGCTAAGAACACAAAGTAGCGATGACACAATGACTCAGCAAAGACATGAACACAAGCAGGAACTGAAATACACAAACTGAACTGGGCTAACAAGGGGACAGGAATGAAACATTAGATAATCAACAACAAAGCAGGGACAACAGACAACAGGTGAGTGACCACATTAATGAACACAGATTAGTAAACTATAACATACATTGAAACTAAGGAACACTGATTACTTACGAGAATCACACTGGATTAATTACTAAATCAACAGGTACCAAAAACAAACCAGAACAAGACACAAGCAGGGGGAACCAAGGCCAGAAAACTATAATGCAACAAGGAACATAAATTCAACCACTAAGACAGGTAAAGCTGGTTGTGAGCCAGTTTTGAACTCAGAACCTGCAAGTTCTTACTTTGAGCCACATACTCAACCTGCTAAGCTATACAGCAGTCAAGGCAAAGTGTTCAGTCAAACAATGTAGGCTATTACGGTCCAATGAGTGTGATATCGCCTGTGACGTCATGCACGCGACGTCACGCATGCGACGTAGCAGGAAGCAGGTGAAAGGCCGCACTGAAACGATTTAGTTTGGAGAGGCAGGGCTAGACATAAGGATTTAGGAGGGCACAGCCACTTTGGCCTTGGCTATTCATATTTTTTCTAGGGCACAAGGCCAAAATCTGGAGTAAAAATGTTTTTTTCATTTATTTAAATTTCATAGGACACCTCGGGCCTTGTGGAGGAATTTTATTTCCATAAAGGATGCATTTTTTTTATTTTCAAAAAAGCAGAAACTTTCCAAAAAGGCATTGGGCCAGTACTGAGTCACTAATTACCAATTACTGTAATTACCAAGTTTAGACAACCTACGCAATACGACCTTCGATTTGAGACAGAATATATATATATATATATATATATATATATATATATATATTAGGGCTGTCGAAATTAACGGATTAACGCGGATTAATCCATCATCATGATTAATCTGATTAAAATTTTTAACGCAATTAACCCATCTGCAGCGCAGAATGACTCAAAATGCCTGAAATGTCTCTGTCAACCCATTTCAGGCAGTATTGGTGCGTTCCATTTGCCCTGGGAACTCGTATTCCGAGTCGTATTCCGGAGTTTTGAAAGCGGAAGTGAGAACATGCCCGCTCCAGTTTCTCGGAGATCCGAGAAATATCTCGGAGCAGCACAGAGGATCCCGAGTTCAGAATCTGAGATGACTGCGCCTCTTATCAACAGAAGGGAAAGTTGTAGTTTTATACTGTTTAAGCACTACTTCTCATTTGTGACTCATTAAATCAGTCGCACACACTATACCGTCCAACTTATCTGTGGACGTGTTGCTACGGAGTTTTATATGTAAAGCACCGCGCGTAATGTGTAATCAACTGATATTGCTAACAATGGCAATTAACCGGGGTACAATTGGATTTCATGATTAGTCGGATTATTTGTCGGATTTACGGTAGTTCGGGCTAATTGTAAGTGAACGAAGATAAAGACCATTTAAACTGAGGTATCTTAAATACGACAAGTTGTCCGGCTAAGCAAAAAATCTTGCTTTTTGATATGGGTCCATGGTATTGCACTTCTGTGGCAGATGTAATGCATCCGAGTCGTGTTTAAGATGTTCAATAAACATCTTAAGTGCATTTATATTCCCTTTTTTCTTGAGTCTGTTTGCTCATGCAAAATGAATTGTGATTAATATAGATTAAAAATGAATCATATTTAATCGTGATTAATCTAAATTAATCCACAGCAACCCTGTGATTAATCTGATTAAAAATTTTAATCGTTTGACAGCCCTAATATATATATATATACAGTATATATATATAGCTTTATTTCAAAAAACAAAATCCAACAATAAAGGAGCCGTCAATATTTTTGTATTTGTTTGCTCAGAACACCCGTATTCTTTTAGTGTACATGACAGTTGACTTGACGTTCGTTTTTTGCACACTGCACGCTACCAGTCCTATATCCTCCCAGCAGAGCTTGGTACTTCTCTGAGTCAAATCTGCTCTGCCTCGGCAAATGTTTTTTTACAACACCATCTGACACTTACCTGAACAAAGTAGATAATTTGCAACATTTTGCGGCAGTAGCCGCGAGTTCAGCTTGCTTTCTTTTACGTTCTCGATCTTTGCGAGGCATGGTGACAGCATAAGCAGCAGACGACAACTACACGATGATTACCGAAGAGGACACCTATCTGTTATTCGGAAACCGTCGGATGGCTTTTCCAATCAAAAACGTAACCCCCGATGATGCACCATTGTCATTGCTGTGGCTCCATAGTAGGCTGGACGATACATACCGTACCAGCCAATCATGCGACGAACAAATGATCGTATTAGTCCAGAATTCATTGCGGTTCATTCAGTAGTTGGGAATTACGAGATGTGCGGGTCGACCTCGTTTCTCGTATCGAAGGTTGGGTTCGGGTTCAGTACAGATGCATCGATTGTTGACGAGGTAAAGTGGACCGTGTCGTGCGCAAGTCTTTTGTGTAATGAACGTTACTTTCGGTAAAAAGGGGGCATACGGCCAGACAAACATTAAAGGCAGGCCAATCTTGGCCGTAAGGTACTTCAATTTTGAGGAGGCGTGCGGCCAATTTTGAAAGGCACGACGGCCATTGGCCGCGGTGCCGCGGCTTATGTCTAGCCCTGGAGAGGCGCACAAGAAGATGTTGTTGTATGCTTAATTGCTTCGGCGTTCTGGGAGATTGTGCAAAAGAATAACATCATCAGAGACTGGAGAGGCAGCTGGTAAGGAGAGAAATTTATTTATATTGTTTACTGTTGCTGCCGCTCCGGTTAGTTTAAATATGACGAAAATGGTGGTTGAGCTGTAGGATAAAAAGCAGGCATGTGTTACCGGCGAGATGTATAAGGAGATTAAAGACGAGTTGAAGGTGTCTTATGTGTCGGGAGGGAAGGAATTTATTGTATAATATGAATGTAATGTGTATCAATATTTTCCTACCAAGATGTCATTTTTAGAAGGTATCTATTAACTTTATTAAAATTAAATAACTTATTGATTATGTAATTTTGAAATTTGTATTTGTACATGCATTTGCATATTTGCACATTAATGGATGTCCATTGGTTATGCTCATGTGTATGTAATAGCTTGGGGTCTGTTTCTTTTTCTTGTTTGCTTAAAGGTTTTCTACCTGACTATTTTATCTGGTGGCAATATTGTTTACCTTGCTGAGGTCCAAATAAAAGGAAAATAAGGACAAAAGACAAAGCGGGTTTTGCCTTGTCTGTTGAGTGGAATCCAGTGGATGTTGTTACTCCTTTCAAGTTCTAAAGGGACAAGTGCCAGAATACGTAAACATAGACCATAAGGTTAGATGGTCTGGTGTGTCCTTAGGGGTTAATTGTGAGGATATGCCCCCTGCTCAGTGGCCTGAGCAGATATTTTATTAAAAAGCAACCCTTACCACTAATATCCAGTGATCACCGGTATTGCATGCACCAATGATGCCTTGATACTTTGACAGATTTACCTGTAACACAAAAGTGTTATCATTTTTTACAGTATGTAGAATAGATCCAACAAAAAGAACCTTTGCTATATGTGTGTCCAGAAAAAAACAAATTTGCCAGGGCTTATGTGATTGGTTGATGCGACCCAGTAACTGAATAAGTGTAACTAACCTACTTTAAGGTCTTAAGGGTTAAAGAACACCTACACTAAAAAACAGGATTTCAAAGGGTTTATTATTTTTATAGTGATTGGTATTTTGTCTGAATTTGTTTTGACAGGGCCAGTGTCAGATTCTTTCCTTGAAAACAACTTCTCAGAGCTTCTGTATAAAATTACTTTGGGGCTGATGCAAAATGTCAGCTGAATCAACTCCCTCACAACATTGGCTTAAATTGCTTGAAGAATTTCAATTAAAGTTGCTACAATATGCTAACTATAAGAAAATATTAAGGTAACCAAAACTTTTCGGGGTTAAAAGTCATAAGGAATTTTCAATTTGCATGCTTATACATGTTCATACATTTGTGCATTATTAACGAGGGTAGAAGTGAAGAGAAGTAGGTACTTTATCACCTCTTCGATTAGTTGTCTAGTAATATGTAGATCACACATTAGAAATAAATAAAGCAACATGCTGACAAAACTTACCTTAACAAGGCGAAATCTTACAAAGGCTTTTTCATCACCTCTGAAGATGACTCCCATGGTATAGAGGTTTAAGTGATAGAGTTCCTTTCCTTTTTTACCTTTGTTCATTTGAATTTGGAAATAAAGTTCAATTACCTGGAAATAAAGTTAAACATCATAAATGACCATACATTTCTATTACTGCGAACATACACATCATCAGTATCATTATAACTGAAAAGTTAATCTAAGAATAATAATAATAAATAATAATACATTTTATTTATAAAGCGCTTTTCAAGACACTCAAAGACGCTTCACAGCACAATAGAATAAAAGAACACACAATTTACAACATAAAATCAAACATTAAAAGCAATTTTAAACAGGTGAGTTTTGAGTTCCGTTTTAAAAGTAGGGAGGTCAGAGCAGTCGCGGAGGGATTTGGGCAGTGAGTTCCAGAGGGTGGGGGCAGCGATGGAGAAGGCTCTGTCCCCCCAGGTTCGGAGCTTGGTCCTACAGGGCAGGGACAGGAGGTTCGAGCTGGACGAGCGTAGGGAGCGAGATGGAGTATGGTGATGGAGCAGGTCTGTGAGGTAAGAAGGGGCCAGGTTGTGGAGTGCTTTGAATGTGATGAGAAGGATTTTGAAGTGGATGCGCTGAGGGACGGGGAGCCAGTGTAGCTTTTGGAGGACAGGGGTGATGTGTTCACGTGAGCGGGTTTGGGTAAGGAGCCGGGCAGCGGAATTCTGAATGTACTGTAATCTGTTGAGAGTTTTGGATGGTGAACCGTAGAGGATGCTATTGCAGTAATCGATTCTGGATGTGATAAATGCGTGGATGAGAGTTTCAGCGGCAGAGAAGGTGAGTGATGGGCGGAGACGGGCTATGTTTTTAAGGTGAAAGAATGCAGTCCGGGTTATGTGCTTGACGTGGGGTTCAAATGAAAGAGTGGGGTCTAAGAGTACACCGAGGTTACGGATGAGTGGGGATGGAGAGAGTATGGTGTTGTCAAAGTGCACACTGAAATGTAGTGAGGATTTGGTGATGTTGTGTGGACCGATGATGATGAAGTCTGTTTTGTCACTGTTTAGTTTGAGGAAATTATGATTCATCCAGTTTTTAATGTCTGTTAGACAGTGGGTGAGAGTGGAGTGGATGCTGGGGTTGATGGATGTTGTGGAGATGTAAAGTTGAATGTCGTCAGCGTAGCAATGAAAGCGGAGACCGTGACGACGAATGATGTTGCCGAGGGGGAGGATGTAGAGAATGAATAGGAGAGGACCAAGCACCGAACCCTGGGGTACCCCCTGCTGCAGGGGGGCTATAGTAGATGAACAATGATTAAAATGGATAAACTGTTGTCGATTTGTGAGATAGGACCGGAGCCAGAAGAGAGCAGAGCCGGTGATGTTCAATGAGTTTTTGAGACGAGACAGGAGGATGGAGTGACTGATAGTGTCAAAGGCTGCAGTGAGGTCCAGGAGGATGAGAATGGAGAGGTGGCCAGAGTCAGAGGAGAGGAGAAGGTCATTAGTGATTTTGAGCAGAGCTGTTTCGGTGCTGTGTTTAGGACGGAAGCCAGACTGGAATGGTTCATAGAGACTGTTGAAAGAAAGGTGGGTTTGGAGTTGAGCGGCAACTACACGTTCCAGGATTTTAGACAGAAAGGGGAGGTTGGATATGGGACGGAAATTAGCACAGTTGTCGGGGTCGAGGTTTGGTTTTTTGAGAATGGGGGTAATAGCAGCCAGCTTGAGAGACTGTGGAACAAAACCGGAGGAGAGGGAGGAGTTTATAATTTGGGTGATCAGTGGAGAGAGAACAGGAAGACAGGCTTTGATTAGAGGAGAGGGAATAGGGTCCAGGGAACATGTGGAAGTTTTAATGCCAGAAAAAAGTTTTGTCAGGTGAGCAGGGGTAATGGGTGTGAAGTGAGAGAGCTGTTGATTGGGCGGAGGAGGATCAGGTGGAACAGCGTGGGAAGAGGAAAGGTCTATTGAACTGTAAACAGAATCTATTTTGGACTGAAAGAATGATTGAAATTGATTGCATTTGTCAGTGGTGAAGGAAGATGAGGGGATGTTGTTAGGCTTTAGGAGTGTGTTTATTGTGGAAAAGAGAGCTTTAGGGTTATTAGAACCGGAGTAGATGAGGTTGGAGTAGTATTTGGACCGGGTAGAGTTTAATGTATCTTTGTATTGCTGTATGTAGTCTGTGTAGATTTGGAGATGAACAGTTAAACCAGATTTCTTGTACAGTCTCTCAAGCTGGCGCTTACGAGACTTCATTTGATGAAGCTCAGGAGTGTACCAGGGGGCAGTATAAGTGAAGGAAACGGTTTTAGTTTTAGTGGGGGCCAGTTCATCAAGACAGTAGGAGAGGGTATTATTGTAATGATTGACAAGTTCAGAAGGGTTTTCAGACAGAGGGGAAGTGAAGGTAGGCAGTTTAGAAGAAAGAAGAGCAGAAAGAGCAGAAGTGTCAATGGATTTTAGATTTCTGAAGGTTATGATACGTTTTGCTTTATGAGCTGTGAGTGGGATTTGTATGTTAAAATTTATGGCAAAATGGTCAGATATACAAAGATTATGGCTGGAGAGATTGATTATTGTGGGACCATTGGAGCAAACCAAATCAAGAATGTGACCATGAGTATGAGTGGGGAAATTAACATATTGGGTGATATTGAACAATTGAAGAAGGTCCATGAATTCAGCAGCGGGTTTGGAGTTGACATTGTCAATGTGAAAATTAAAGTCACCAAGCAGAAGGATGGAAGATGATATGGCACTTAACTGAGTCAGAAAATCTGTGAGGTCTGGAAGGAATGAGGGGTCAGGTTTCGGCGAGCGGTAAATAACAGCAGTTACAAGTGGAGATGGACCGGACAGTTTGAAAGCAGTATATTCAAATGAGTGAAATTTTGAGAAAGAGAGAGGGGTTAATTTAATGTCTTTTTTAAAAATAACAGCTGTGCCGCCGCCGCGCCCTTTAGAACGGGGATTTTCAACAAAAGTGAATCCAGGGGGTGTGGTCTGATTTAGGGAGAGATAGTCCATAGGTTTATGCCAGGTTTCAGTCAAACAGAGAAAATCCAGTTTATTGTCTATGATGTACTCATTTAAAATTAGTTCCTTATTGCTGAGGGAGCGGGTGTTAAGGAGAGAAAAGTTCAGATGACGTGAATTTGCAGTGTGTTGTGATGCGCGAGGAACAGAGCGGAGGTTGGATTGACTCACGTATCGGTTGTTGTGATGACGCAATGCGGAAGTATCAGAGCGGTAGGACCAGATGGACGGGATGGCGTCCACAGATGAGATATGGTGAGAAAAAATACGTCCAGATCCCCGATGTGAAGGACGGGAGTTGCGGAGGAGTCCAAGCTGTTGGAGAGAAGCAGCGCAGTCCGGGAGGCAGCGGGTGTTGAGCTGGCGAAGGGTAGAGGCGGAGTACTGCAGCAGCGGCGGCATTCTCAAACACTGCAGTGACCCCACAAACTCCCCGGGCCGCAGGTCAGCAGACAGCTCCTCGGGGGGGTGAAAGCCGCTGCGTCCAGCGCTCCTTCGTCCTCCGTAAACGGCCCTTCCTCTTCCCCACGGTCCAGGAATTAACGGAGCTGCCGAAACTCCTCTGCCGTCTGCTCCTCCACAAAGCAGCCCGTGGCTCGAACCGAGCTCCCACACCTCCGCCACGGAGGACGGCAGAACAGCCGATCGCGTCAAGGCGAGAGCCCGCGTTTAGCAGGTACAGCTTTACAAATGGTGTTATCCAGGTAAGTTTGTAAAGCGATTTTAAAGTAATAAAACAACTCCAGATAAAACTGAATAAAATTAGATAAAACAAATAAAACTGAATAAAACTCGAAAAACAAACAAGCCGCAGAGCTACAAAACATACACCGGAGAGCAGCGGCAGTCAAACACGCCAGCATACTCCCAGCATGCCAAAAAAGTAATCACCTCTCGATAAATGTCCTCACTTGGGCGAAGTGACTGGAACTCTGTAGCACGTAATACATGAGACACAGAGTGATCCCTCGAAGTGACCACAGACACAATAGCCTCTCCTCCATTTTTGGAGAATAGCTGATTCACCTATGAAAAATATAAAAATATGACAAAAATCACCAAACTCTGATACTATGATACTTAATCTGCTTTTATTTTTCTCATAATTCTTTTAAATGTTTACTTACCCTTGCTTTTGTAGTTAAGGCAGTTTTTTCCTCCTCTGCTGCACAATCTATTCACCATTCCGACCCTTTGGACACCTGCATAAATAGTAACAGCATGTTTATATTTTCTGTTTGATTCATCAGAAAGTTGACCACATTGAATTTCTCTGTTTTTCATACCTCATCTCTACATTCTCCATCTTGTTCTACAGTGACAGAATTGTTGTTCCTGTCTTCCTCTCTGCCAGGCTGCAGTTCTGCACCTCCAGGTGATTCTTCAGGGCCTGGCTTTTTCTCTTTCTTTTTCTGTGCTTTCTTGCCTTTGGGAACTGGGAGTTTACTTGGTGTGTTGTAATATTTTGACCTGGTTTTAGGTGTGTTTTGCAATTGTCTTTTATGCCATTGCTCCTCTTTTGTTTCTATCTTCCCTGTTTTTAGACATCTGGTCTGAAGCTTTATGGGCATGTCCAGTTTTAGAATGTGCTCAGTGTATCTCCCTTTCAAAGAGGTATACATTTTGCGAATGAAATCTGCTACCCTCATCTTTCTCTTCTGTTGCAGGATGGAATGTTTAACTATCCCAAACCATGCTTCAACATGACAGTTTGTGTCCCGAGTTTGCTCCCTGGAGGCCAAAGAGCCATTAACAGAAGAATGCCGTGACAGATCTCCAAGGCACACTCCACTCCACATTGGAAAAATTTCCAGGTATGTATCAAAAAGGGTCTGTAACATTGTTGGGCAAAAATATTTGTTTTTTTTACTGTCATTAGGCATGACTATGTAGTTCTCCATGGCCACATTCTGGACTGTCCTGAAGGCAACAGTAAAGGGGGACCTGCCAGACATACTTCTCATGTTGTTCACCACCTCTTCACTTTCTTCCGGTATGTCAAAAGACAGATCAACATCTGAAGCCTTCTGGATAAGCTTAGACAGCTTTTCAATGCTCTCCTGGACAATAACTGTGTCATACTCAGTGTTAAAAGCTATGCAAAAAAAGGTTAGTTGGCAGTTTGGGCGGAGCTTAAAGCTCTCTCCCATCTATGACGTCATAAGCAGGAGGTGGGCGTATCCTTTGTTCTGATTAGTCGGGGGAGGGGTTTTTGGCCAAATGGTATCATACATGCTTATGCCACGTGTTGCCGATAGGGGGTTGTATGGTTTGGGGGTTGTTAAACTTTAATAGAATAAAAATACATTACATGTATTTTATTAATGTGTTATTTTTAATAACGTTTTTAAGGAATAATAAATCATATAGCAGGATGAACGTAAGCTAGGGCAAAACTTTAGTGTTACATTTAAAAGAAAGAAAGAAAAGCAGGCGGAATTTAAACAAGTAGAGACATGCCCCGAGCGAAACACCGTATTTTAAGCACAAACGACACAAGGCCCAAACTTTAACTTTTAAAAGAAAGAAAGAAAAGCAGATGGAATTTAAACAAGTAGAGACATGTCCGAGCGAAACACTGACAAGATAAAACACCGTATTTTAAGCACAAACGACACAAGTCCCAAACTTTTAACTTTTAACACTTTCATTGTCGCCGCCTAGTGGTTCGGACGCATACGTCCAAATTTTCAATAACAAAAAAAATGACGTTCAATAAAAGAAACAAATGTATCAAATCAACCAAAAACGGCTTGTTACACTACAAAAAACCTTTCAGATAATATCTGTAGAAAGTTGCGCAATTTTTGTGCCATGGTTTTTTTGTAACAAGTAAAAATAAAATGACCATGGTAGCCATCTTTAAACGGGTCGAGTGTCGGGAAGTAAAATATAAGTGTTAATAAAATGAAAACTAAGCACTTCAAACTATTTCTTTCACGGCCAATACTTCATAAACCGTCACAGTATTAAGACAAAACACGCATTTTTCCATAAATATGACTGTAATGCTCTCAAATAGCTTGCTCACTCATCGCGGAAAAATGTCAGTCGGCATTCTGTACATTCGTGCAATGTTTTTTATCTTCGGAGTTTTAGAAGAAAACCAATGAATAAAATGACAAAGTTACCCTCGTTTGAAAGCTTGATCTCTTATGTACATAAATCAATCACTGTAATCCTTCATTGTCAAGTATTTTTTCAGATATATGCTCTGCTTCCCTGCTAGCACATTATTTTTTATGCACTGAACCTTTGCCCATGGTTATGTTTCACCATAATAAACTTTTTACATGAACATCAAATTACAGTGTCATTTGCTTCATCCAATAGAGGTGTGTCTAAGGTTTGCAAAATGGTATGGGATGTGCTGATTGGGCATTGTTTTTCGCGCTGGGGACATGAATGCGCAACTTATTATCTGCAGGTGCAGTATTTGTGGGAGTGTCTCGATTACGCATTGCGCACGTAGTCTCCGTGAGTTTACCCAGTTATTTTCGGACAACAACTTTTTTGACTGAAGAAAAATGGCTCGGATGACTTTCACTGTTGAGAAAGCACAGAAGATGATTTTGAAGAGTGGTTCGGGGGAAGAAAGTGTCGCTTTTATCCATTGATTCGATGGAGGAGGACGCTTTTTTGCGCGGAGAGGATGCAACGCTCGACATAAGTACATTTATTTACAGTTTACTCTTTTATTCTATAGATTTTTATAATTCCGTGATTCAGTAAATTACAATTAACATTTGCTTTGGTAACACTTGTATTGTGGTACATTTGGCTTTCACTTGGGCAAAGTTACGCGGGGCTCTGTTTGGGCAAAGTTATGCGGGGCACTTGTCGGCCTTGTTTGAGCAAAGTTATGTACAGTACTTGTCGGCTTTGTTTGGGCAACATTATGTACGGTACTTGTCGGCTTTGTTTGGGCAAAGTTATGCGGGGCACTTGTCGGGCTTTGTTTGGGCAAAGTTATGCGGGGCACTTGTCGGGCTTTGTTTGGGCACAGTTATGCGGGGCACTTGTCGGGCTTTGTTTGGGCACAGTTATGCAGGGTTAGGGTTAGAAACAAAATGTTTCTTATGACCCATAAGTGGTAATGCATTTCGAAAGAAAGACGCTACCCCAAAAAACACTGCTAGTTACACTGTGGCCAGTTTGGATAGGTTTTGGATAAGTTTGGCACAAGTCGTGTGAATAAAATATAGATTTTCCTACAAATGTGTGGTGATGATGTGTGACAAATTGTTACTTATGACCTATAAGTGGTAATGCATTTAGAAAGAAAGTTGCTACCCCAAAAAACACTGCTAGTTACACTATTGCCATTTTGGATAAGTTTCAGATTAGTTTAGGTTAGGTTTTGGATAGGAAAGGCTCCCAGTTGCACCATTTGCTCTTTCCTCCGTAAAACCTGTTGGGCTGCATCAAATGATATGAAATTGGGCACACATGTAGAAAACAAGTTTGGGAACCAGATTTTTAAAATTGGACCTATTCCATCATGTAGTTTTTGAAATATTTACAAAAATCCAAGACACAAAGACAGATTTTGTATTTTTCCAGCTGTTTTTGTTATATTCGCATGTCCATAAATTATACACAGGTTATTCATTTCGTTATTGAACTTCCTACAATCAATTCTAAAGGGGTCAACTTTGATTTTAGTTATCAGGCATGTGTCTGTGACTTTTATATCTGAAGTTATAAGGTAATTATTCCAAAGAGGGAAGAAATGCCCCCCATACAAGGGATGTATTTTACAATTGCTGTTATAGATTTTTTTCTGCTGTGAAAACATATTATTGTTATTTTGACCAAGAATTTTCCATGTTGTCAAGCTCCTGGCAACACTGTGATAAAGAGGATTGGAATAGCGGTAAGTTTTCGAACATAGCTATGGATTTTACTGATTAAATGTGACAAAAGACAAAGTGTTTTTGCTCACCTTTTTCAGCTAACGACGACGACACTGAACTGCGTGAACTGCTATGCACGCCAACGGTTATTTTCAGAGATAATCGTGAAGGGCCCGGCCCCCGGCAAGTTAGCCATAAACGGAAAAGAGTGGATAGTTTTAACGGTATTTTGGCCTATATCGCTTACCCCGTATCATTGTTTTTTCTGTATGAAATGCTTAACAGTGACTGTTCTTTAAACCTACTTTGGCCTACATGCTGGGCTTTGAGCCGGGTGGCTGGTATAACGTAGGAGGTACAATGCCAACCTCACCCTACCCAGCCGACATTCATGCGGGATTCTATAATATGTACGTCTACTGTTACATCGTGGATCCGCAGCACGTGGAGGAATTTGTAGTGCCGCTCCTGAGAACCGTTAAAATAGACGGTGGGTTCGGCGACGTAGTCACTTTGCCGTTCCACAAGCTGCACTACGTACCGGTGAACAAGCAGAGCCTCCAGAATTTGCATATTGAGATAAAGAACGATCAGAATACTCTGATTAATTTCTCCTACGGAAAAACGATCGTCAAGCTACACTTTCGCCCAGTGCCAAAGATCCCCGTTTAAAAAAAAAAGATAGAAAGCGGAGGGGGTGGGGGAGCATGGCGTACCACAATTCGCAGAGATTTATTCAGTATTACACCAGTCAGGCGGGACATGGGCTCCCCGGTTTGCGGGGAGCCCCGTGATGTACGGGCGTGGGTTGGGCTCCATGCTCAGTAGGGCTTTTAGATTCGTTTTACCCTTTCTTAAGCGTGGAGTTGATATAGCGAAACCTCATTTGAAATCGGCGGCCAAAGGAATAGCTTCGGATCTCGCCAGCTCTGTAGTCAGCGGCCGTTTTACAAACACCGGTGACCCCAAGCAGGAAGGCTCGGGTCTGCTGTTGCCATCTCAGAGGGGTAGGAAGAGAGCCCCAGCGACTTTACCCAGGCAGCACGGTCATAAAAAACCTCGCAGCAGCAGAGCTGTCAGGATTCCCAAGTCTCGACCTTCAAAGAGAAACAGGAAACCCCCCGGGGACATATTTTAAGAGAGAGAGAGAGCAAGGAAGAATGGCTCTAGCTCACTGTTACGTGCTGTTGTTTTTACCCCGCCTCCACGTTCGAACTCCGCCCACGACCATGCCCGCTCGACCTGTCCTGGCCCCGCCTTCACCTCCGGACCCCGCCTTCGTTTCCTGTTTGGCCTTCGTCATTTCCGTCCGGAGAAGGATAAGAGCCGGTCCAGGACACCCTTCGAGAGCTTAGCTCATTTCTGAACTATTGTTGGATTGCTTTCTTTGGTTTGATTATTTGTGTATGACTTTTGATTTCCTTGACTACCGATTCTTTGCCTTACCCCTTTCTGTACTTTCGCCCGGTCTGCTTGATTTTCTGGTTATCGATCTTTTGCTTGCTTTTGGTTTACGTCTTTGCGCGCCCCTCTCACTTTGACGCTTTACTGTGTGTATGTTTTGTGTGATTGTTTGGTGCTTAGGGAGTGATTGCCGGTTTTGTTTGGAAGTTTTTGTGACTGTTTTTGGATAGGGAGTTAGGAGTAGCACTTGTTGTTTGGTTTTACACTTAGTTAAGCTAGAATTGGGTTGTGTTGGACAAGTGGGTTTTTGTTTCTTATTTTGGCGATAATCACTCCTGAGTCTTTCTGCACTAAACCATTTGTTCTGTGTCTGTCTTGCGTGAATAAAATATAAAAACTATAAAAATATCCCCTTTGTCCACGTGTGTTCCCTTGTACACCACACCCTGTGTTCCCCTCGTTCCCCCTTTCCCCATTCCCTTCCTCTGTTACACCCTAACCCCTAGACAGGGTCGTAACAGAATTGGGGGCTTGTCCGGGATCTTTTCCAGTCCAGGATCCTCCTATCCAGGATTTTCCTGTCTGGGATATTCCCATTTGGGTTTGTTTTGTCCGGGAATTGTTTCGTCTGGGATTGTCCTGTCTGGGATTTCGTCATTCCTTTGTGTTGTCTTTCCGTTACTTTCGGTTTTGCGTGGCGGATTGACTTTAGTGGGAATAGTTGGTATACTTGGGGTTGTATGATGGCTACCTTTGACTTGCTTGAGGTTACCCTGAACCCCACGAAGGAGCGCTTTGAAACTTGCAGGAAAGCTGAGCTAGTAGCCATTGCGGGCTTTTTCAACGTAAAAATCCCGATTTGTGCGTCGAAGCAGGAAATTAAGCGGGTCCTGCACGACGAATTAGTCATGCAAGGTATTCTGCGCGAGCCAGGTGAACTTTCGGGTGTTGCACCTTGCCCACACCGGTCTCCTGCGTCGGCGGAAGCAGAAGGCCCGGTGCCAGGGGTTCGCATGGATCCCGGAAGTCCCGGCTCGTCTAAGGAGGAGATTCTCCTCACAATTCGACTCCGAGAAACCGAACTGGAGATTAAGAAACAGGACTGCCAAGCCCAGCTCTTACGAATTAGGGCTTTGAAGTTGGAGGCGGAACGGGATGCTAACATGAAAAGGGCAAGGGCAGGTCCGACTCAACCTGTTCCCCACCCTCGGAAGGTAAGCTCACCCTTTGATGCCGACCGCTCCACTGCTCGTGCCGGTGTAGGTTCACTGGACGAGAGTGTGCGTCCTAATGCTCCATCTCCCCCGGTTCCTACTCGATCCCCTGAAAGGGAAACTACTGGCTTTGATGTAAGCCGACACATTGGACTTGTGCCCATTTTTAGGGAAAATGAGGTAGACGCTTACTTCCCCATCTTCGAACGCATTGCGACCACCTTGAATTGGCCCCGGCATCTTTGGTCGTTGCTGCTGCAATGCAAACTCGTGGGGAAGGCTCAAGAGGTCTGTTCAGCCCTTGGTCTGGAGCAAAGTCTCGACTATAACATTGTGAAGGCTACAGTGTTGAGAGCATACGAACTAGTGCCTGAAGCATATCGGCAGAACTTCAGAAAACTTGGCAAATCCGCTACGCAAACCCACGGGGAATTCGCTCGGGAGAAGTCACTCCTCTTTGATAAGTGGTGTACCGCTAGTGGTGTGACTGACTTTGATCATCTTAAAGAGCTGCTTTTGTTAGAGGAGTTTAAAAACTGTGTACCCGACCGTGTAGTCGTTTACTTGAACGAAAAGAAAGTTACGACTCTTGTTGAAGCCGCTACTTTGGCTGATGAATTTATATTGACGCACCGCACTGTGTTTACTCCTACCCCTTTGCCTCGCAAACTTAGTCCTCGACCCATACCGGAAAAGCCTACTCCGGTAACCTCGTCTACGGAAACCCGTAGTTGTTATTACTGCCATGAGATTGGTCATCTCATTTCGGTTTGCCCTGCGTTACAACGCAAGAACGCTCGGCTAAATGTGAAAAAGGTTCTTGCAACTGATTGTGTTCCCGTCTCTGATGCCCCGATCTCACCTAACTCTGTGGAACCCTCCTTCCAGCCGTTTGTATTCCCTGGTTTTATTTCTCTGATGAACTCTGATGTTAAGTGTCCTATTATGATCCTACGGGACACTGGTGCTGCTCAGTCCTTCATTTTGGAATCTGTGTTGCCCTTTGATAACTCGTCTTATGCTGGTTCTGATGTGTTAGTTCAAGGTATTGAACTAGGAACCATGAGAGTGCCTCTCCACCAGGTTTGCTTAGAGACTAATGATTTTTCGGGTGTTGTAAAGGTTGCGGTTCGTCCTCGTCTTCCTGTTTCGGGAGTAACGTTTATTTTGGGGAATGACATTGCGGGAGGTAAGGTAGTTCCTCTACCTGAGGTAGCGTCAGAACCAGAGAGTGGCTCTGACAACTTAGAATTTGATTTCCCTGGTGCTTTTCCCGCTTGTGTCCTTACTCGTGCTCAAGCTAGACAACTAGCAGATATTGACCTGGCTAATTCCTTCATGGCTGATCGGGATGGATCTATTCTGCCCCCGTGCGCTAGTCCCACACTTGAAATAGAAAAACCAGTTCTACCCCAAGCTACAGATGGTGTGTACGCGAAAGGAATTATCCGCCGCTCAGGGAGCTGACCCGTCTCTGACGGAGTGTTATGATTTGGCCGTAGAGAAAGCAACCTTAGCAGACCATTCGGTGGCTTACTTTGTTGACCGTGATCTGTTAATGAGGAAGTGGACACCTCCTCAGTCTCCAATGGAGTGGGCTACGGTGTTTCAGGTGGTTGTTCCGTGTTCCCACAGAAACCAAGTATTAGCTTTAGCTCATGATCACCCGTGTTCTGGCCACTTAGGAGTCAGGAAGACGCTCGCTCGGATACTAAAGTACTTCTATTGGCCCGGTATAAATTCGGATGTAAAGAGATACTGTCGTTCGTGTCACATTTGTCAGCTGGTAGGGAAACCAAATCAAGTAATTCCCCCTGCTCCCCTGCGTCCTGTCCCAGCTATCGGAGAACCGTTTGAACATGTCATCATCGATTGTGTAGGTCCTTTGCCTAAAACTCGCTCAGGAAATAACTATCTCTTTACCCTGATGTGTGCTACTACCCGCTACCCTGAGGCGATACCTATGCGGAGCTTAAAAACCAAAGGGGTGGTGAAGGCTCTAATTAAATTTTGCACCACATTTGGTTTGCCGAAATATATCCAGTCCGACCAAGGTTCGAACTTCACTTCCCTGTTATTTTCACAGGTGTTACGTGAGTTAAACATTAGACATAGGGTCTCCAGTGCTTATCACCCGGAGTCCCAGGGTGCCCTTGAGCGTTTTCATCAGTCGTTTAAAACGATGCTGCGAACCTACTGTTTAGAGGCAGGAAAAGACTGGGACGACGGGGTTCCTTTGCTTTTATTCGTGATTCGGGATACCGTACAGGAATCCACTGGGTTCAGTCCAGCTGAACTTGTTTTCGGGCATACCGTGCGTGGACCTTTAAAGGTCCTACAGGAGCAGTGGTTGTCCCCGAGTCCACCTCCTCTGAATAAGAATGTGCTGAGCTTTGTAAAGTCTCTGCGTGAGCGTCTTGGTGCAGCCAGGGAATTGGCCAAGCGCTCTTTAAGTTCGTCACAGGAGGAAATGAAAGCTCGGTTTGATAGGAAAGCCAAAGAACGAACTTTCCACGAGGGAGATCGCGTGTTGGTCCTTTTACCCCTGCCTGGCTCGTCTTTGCAAGCGCGGTTCTCAGGTCCCTATAGAATACAGGAAAAGATCAGTCCCCTAAATTACATTATCGAGACACCAGATCGAAAGCGAAAAACCCGATTATGTCACATAAACATGTTGAAGCCTTACGTTGATCGTGCTGACCCCGCTCCATCGTCCGCTCCTGTTCTGCTCCCTTCTGCCGTGGTTAATGTGCCGGTGCGTGAGTACTCGCCCGAACTCGATGATCTGCACCTTGGGAGGAATTGTTTGCCATGCGCTCGTCTGCCCAACTCAGAAGCCCTTAAAACCCTTAAGGGAAGGCTTGCTCACTTACCCAGTGTCGCCCAATCGGATATCCATGCCCTGGTGCGTAAATTTCCCTCTCTATTTTCCGACACCCCTTCGCAGACCCCTGTTTTGGTACACGACATTGATGTGGGAGATCATATCCCTATCAAACAGCACCCCTATCGCGTCAGCCCTCGTAAGCGGGAGCTGTTAAAGAAGGAGACTGACTACCTGTTGGAAACGGGTCTCGCCATGCCCAGTTCCAGTCCCTGGAGTTCACCCTGTTTGCTTGTCCCAAAACCTGACGGTACGTTTCGTTTCTGTACGGATTATAGAAAAGTGAATGCTGTTACTAAACCAGACGCCTTTCCACTTCCCCGAATGGAAGACTGTATAGACCGCATTGGTTCCGCCAAATTTGTCACGAAACTCGACCTCCTGAAAGGATATTGGCAGGTTCCGTTAACCCCTCATGCTTCGGAGATTTCTGCATTCGCTACCCCAGATACTTTCCTACAGTACACAGTTATGTCCTTCGGATTACGAAATGCCCCGGCTACGTTTCAGCGACTTATGACTAAGGTTTTGGGGGATGTCCAAAACTGTGAAGCATACTTAGATGACGTGGTTGTGTACTCTGATTCGTGGGAGCATCATTTGGCAGCGTTAGAACAAGTTTTTATTAGGCTCAGGGATGCTTCATTAGTATTAAATCTGGAGAAATGCGAGTTCGGCCAAGGCACGGTCACGTACCTCGGTAAGCTAGTGGGACGCGGAACAGTGAAGCCTGTTGACGCCAAAGTCCAAGCAATCACGTCCTTCCCTATTCCAAAAGCTAAGAAGGATCTTCGCCGCTTCCTGGGAATGGCGGGTTACTACCGCTGTTTCTGCCGAAATTTCTCAGACGTTGTGTTACCCCTGACTAATTTACTTCGTAAGGACGCCCAAGTGATCTGGTCTGCTGAGTGTCAGGCTGCTTTTGACGCGGTAAAATCGTTACTCACTAGTTCCCCTGTGTTGGCTACCCCTAACTTCGGTAAACCGTTCAAACTAGAAGTAGATGCCAGTGGTACCGGTGCCGGCGCTGTCCTTCTCCAGGAGGATGATGCAGGTCTGGACCATCCTATCTGCTATTGGTCAAAGAAATTTATTAAGCACCAATTAGCATATAGCACCATTGAGAAGGAAGCCCTTGCATTGTTACTTGCCTTGCAGCAGTTCGAAGTGTACGTTGGTGATAGTACCCAGCCAGTGGTCGTGTTCACGGACCACAATCCGCTGCTGTTTCTGAATAGGATGCGAAATAACAACCAACGTCTCATGCGCTGGTCTTTGATTATACAGGCTTTCAATTTGCAGATATTCCACAAAAAAGGAGCCAGTAACCTTGTGGTGGATGCCCTCTCACGTTCCTGATAGGTTTGTGAATTGATTGTGTAATTGTGTATTGTGGGTTTTAATGATGATTGTGAATCCTACGAGGTTCACACTTGTGGGAGGGGGTGATACGTGCTGTTGTTTTTACCACGCCTCCACGTTCGAACTCCGCCCACGACCATGCCCGCTCGACCTGTCCTGGCCCCGCCTCCACCTCCGGACCCCGCCTTCGTTTCCTGTTTGGCCTTCGTCATTTCCGTCCGGAGAAGGATAAGAGCCGGTCCAGGACACCCTTCGACAGCTTAGCTCATTTCTGAACTATTATTGGATTGCTTTCTTTGGTTTGATTATTTGTGTATGACTTTTGATTTCCTTGACTACCGATTCTTTGCCTTTCGCCCGGTCTGCTTGATTTTCTGGTTATCGATCTTTTGCTTGCTTTTGGTTTACGTCTTCGCGCGCCCCTCTCACTTTGACGCTTTACTGTGTGTATGTTTTGTGTGATTGTTTGGTGCTTAGGGAGTGATTGCCGGTTTTGTTTGGAAGTTTTTGTGACTGTTTTTGGATAGGGAGTTAGGAGTAGCACTTGTTGTTTGGTTTTACACTTAGTTAAGCTAGAAGTGGGTTTTTGTTTCTTATTTTGGCGATAATCACTCCTGAGTCTTTCTGCACTAAACCATTTGTTCTGTGTCTGTCTTGTGTGACTAAAATATAAAAACTATAAAAATATCCCCTTTGTCCACGTGTGTTCCCTTGTACCCCACACCCTGTGTTCCCCTCGTTCCCCCTTTCCCCATTCCCTTCCTCTGTTACACCCTAACCCCTAGACAGGGTCGTAACATATATTCGATATAGCGAAACCTCATTTGAAATCGGCGGCCAAAGGAATAGCTTCGGATCTTGCCAGCTCTGTAGTCAGCGGCCGTTTTACAAACACCGGTGACCCCAAGCAGGAAGGCTCGGGTCTGCTGTTGCCATCTCAGAGGGGTAGGAAGAGAGCCCCAGCGACTTTACCCAGGCAGCACGGTCATAAAAAACCTCGCAGCAGCAGAGCTGTCAGGATTCCCAAGTCTCGACCTTCAAAGAGAAACAGGAAACCCCCCGGGGACATATTTTAAGAGAGAGAGAGAGCAAGGAAGAATGGCTCTAGCTCACCGTCTCTCGGCCGAATGCACCAAATCTGAGCTGGACCTGTTTGCGGCCCCTATGACTGAGCCACTGACAGCAGCGGTAATAAAAATCCTCCTTTCTGAAGCACGGCCTTGCGTTTCCTCGCGACGCTGTTTTTCTTACAGGCGAAAAGCTTAATCAGCCTTTTCTGCTTCTTAAGCTTGTTAAATTGAGCTACGGATAAAGGTATACGGCCTCTTATAAGATTGAGACAGATTTCGGAGAGAGCCAAAATTATGTTATTAGATGGGTCCGAAAGAATCTTTTTACGCTTCACCCCCCTCATCCTCTGTAAAACTTTAAGGGTCGGCAGGTGTTTCCTGAGATGCTCGGACATGGCTCAGTAATGTTAAATCAATCAATCAATGGCTCACTGGTAGAAGGAGGACGGGGAGCGACCCCGGTAATAAACCGGTCCTGAGTCGGAACTCTTCTGGGCACGTGGCTCTTAAATCGACCAATAAATACCCGTGCGCGGGTCGAGTGGCCTCTTCATAGGCATCTAGAAAAAACTTTTTCTGCCAAGGAAACATTTGCTGAGCTAAAACTTTGATTAGCATTCTGTCCCGCACATTCTTAAACAGACAATAATAAGTAGTATTTAGGGCTATAGTTCTACTGTACTTGCCCTGGTGAAATACGTTCTGCACTAGGTATATGACCGAGATTTGACGGTGATGTCTAAATCTCGTGAACGCTTCTGCCACGAGTTTATTTTCGGACGCGCTGTCCATCAAATCATCGATGATTATCAAGGAGCCGGAGGGGAACCCCTCCTCATCTTCCCAGCTTTTAGGCAGCCCTTGTATAAATTCAATTTCGCTGATCCGATCACGCAATTCATCATAAAGTGGCTGATGGGAAGCGTAACACCATTTTGCCATTTTGGATAGGTTTCAGATTAGTTTAGGTTAGGTTTTGGATAGGAAAGGCTCCCAGTTGCACCATTTGCTCTTTCCTCCGTAAAACCTGTTGGGCTGCATCAAATGATATGGAATTGGGCACACATGTAGAAAACAAGTTTGGGAACCAGATTTTTAAAATTGGACCTATTCCATCATGTAGTTTTTGAAATATGTACAAAAATCCAAGACACAAAGACAGATTTTGTATTTTTCCAGCTGTTTTTGTTATATTCGCATGTCCATAAATTATACACAGGTTATTCATTTCGTTATTGAACTTCCTACAATCAATTGTAAAGGGGTCAACTTTGATTTTAGGTATCAGGCATGTGTCTGTGATTTTTACATCTGAAGTTATAAGGTAATTATTCCAAAGAGGGAAGAAATGCCCCCCCATGCAAGGGGCCCCTGGTTCACTCCATAAGGTTAAACCTACTTTGGCCTACATGCTGGGCTTTGAGCCGGGTGGCTGGTATAACGTAGGAGGTACCATGCCAACCTCACCCTACCCAGCCGACATTCACGCGGGATTGTATAATATGTACGTCTACTGTTACATCGTGGATCCGCAGCACGTGGGGGAATTTGTAGTGCCGCTCCTGAGAACCGTTAAAATAGACGGTGGGTTCGGCGACGTAGTCACTTTGCCGTTCCACAAGCTGCACTACGTACCGGTGAACAAGCAGAGCCTCCAGAATTTGCATATTGAGATAAAGAACGATCAGAATACTCTGATTAATTTCTCCTACGGAAAAACGATCGTCAAGCTACACTTTCGCCCAGTGCCAAAGATCCCCGTTTAAAAAAAAAAAGAGAGAAAGCGGAGGGGGTGGGGGAGCATGGCGTACCACAATTCGCAGAGATTTATTCAGTATTACACCAGTCAGGCGGGACATGGGCTCCCCGGTTTTGCGGGGAGCCCCGTGATGTACGGGCGTGGGTTGGGCTCCATGCTCAGTAGGGCTTTTAGATTCGTTTTACCCTTTCTTAAGCGTGGAGTCGATATAGCGAAACCTCATTTGAAATCGGCGGCCAAAGGAATAGCTTCGGATCTCGCCAGCTCTGTAGTCAGCGGCCGTTTTACAAACACCGGTGACCCCAAGCAGGAAGGCTCGGGTCTGCTGTTGCTATCTCAGAGGGGTAGGAAAAGAGCCCCAGCGACTTTACCCAGGCAGCACGGTCATAAAAAACCTCGCAGCAGCAGAGCTGTCAGGATTCCCAATTCTCGACCTTCAAAGAGAAACAGGAAACCCCCCGGGGACATATTTTAAGAGAGAGAGAGAGCAAGGAAGAATGGCTCTAGCTCACCGCCTCTCGGCCGAATGCACCAAATCTGAGCTGGACCTGTTTGCGGCCCCTATGACGCAATTATCCATAGATCAGACCAATTATGTAGAAATCAACCCATTAAATTCCATTACCGATCAGGATGTTTTGGATCTCCTAATACCGGGGTCGGGCAATTTCTATCTGGACCTCAACTCTACACTGCTATATCTAAGGCTCAAGATCGTTAGGGCGGACGGTGCCCCCCTGCTTGACACTGACCCCTGCGGTATTATACAGTACCCACTAAACTGTATATTCTCTCAGCTGGACGTGAGTCTGAACGACGTCCTGATCAGTTCCTCATCGGCCACGCACCCCTATAGGTCATTCATAGAGACCCTGCTCAATTTTTCTACGGATACGCTAGAGAGTTTTCGGCAGGGCTCTGGTACAAAGACGGCGGAGCCAACTTGGATAGCGTGGACATCACCCCCCAGGGCCCTAACGTGGGGTTGCAGAAGCGAGCTGCCTTCTGTAGAAACTCTCGGGAATTCTCTCTGATAGGCCATATACATGCTGATATTTTTTTCAGCGAACGAATGCTGTTAAACAATGTGAATATACGCTTAAAGTTTGTAAAGGCTAAAAGCGATTTTATTCTCATGTGTAGAAATGATGCCGATTATGAACTGAAAATACTGAGGGCCAGCCTGTTTGTGAAAAAAGTGGATGTCTCCCCGGCGGTGTCACTGGGTCACTCGGCCGCTCTCATGAGAGCAAATGCCCTGTACCCTATAAGCAGGGTAGTCGTTAAAAATTACACGCTGCCGGCGCAGTCGCGGGTCTGCCCGCAGGACAATCTTTTCCTGGGCAACTTACCGCGCTACATCATTTTGGGGATCGTGGACCACGCCGCGTTCGTGGGCACGCGAAACAAAAACCCATTCAGGTTTCAGCATTGTGACCTGGAATTTCTGAGTCTCTCTGTACGCGTCAAGTTCAACACGACTTTTCCTCCATGTGCGGGGCCCACGTCTTCTTTTTCCTCTACCAGCGCTTCAAGGGATTTTCATTTGAAGAGACTATGATGCTGTACTCTGATGACTTGAGGAAAAACGACGCTCTAGTATCCAAGTTTATCAAGAAATATTCAAAGTGTATTAGCCGTGTTAATGCCGATAAACTTTCAAAGCCGCAAAATGTATGTTCCTTAAAACTAAAGATTGTTATAGTTGTTAGATTATTTTCGGGAAAAATAAATAAATAAAAACGTGACAGCTTTTATTCAATAAATTAAACATTTTATTAACCATCTTTTTCGTTGTTACAGGCGTTTTTTTTTCACATGCATAAAACACTTAATAGCTGTAATCTATCCACGGAGAATAAGGGGTACCCTTTAAAGGCCATAAACGATATTCAGGGGAGGAATCACGCGGCGTGTGAGGGGTACCCATAAGCGGAGAGTCGTCCGTACTAAATTTTGCACGTCTCTTGCGCTTCTTTTTCACAGGAGGGGAGGAGGGTGGCGGGGGACCCCTTGCCGTGGCGTTTCCAGCGCCGTAATCTTTAAGATGGCTTAGGGCTTTCCTAGCTTGAATGTTACCGACGGTCGTGAGGGGGATGTTTAAATCGGATATTACGTTTAAAAAGTGTTCCCAGCCTTTAGGATATTCGACGGCCTGGGATTTCGGCTGGGATAAAGTTTTCATCAAATGCAAAATATGGGAACCTTTAATGGGTCTATCTCTGATGATGAGTTCACCCGACTGGGTCCAACGTACTGCCCCGTCGGAATCGAGCAGTTTCTGCATGATGTACCCCACGTTCTTTCTAGCCCTGGGCGCCACTTGCTGGACAACTTCCTGTACAGATTTGTCCCTAGTCGCGCCGCCGGGCTGTCTCTCCTCCTCCTCCTCCCCCGGCACATCTCTCTTTTCCTCATCCGTTTTTTCTTTCCGCTCGGTAAGGATAATTTCTCGCCCCTGATTTTCCTCTTTTCGGACTAAATTCAGATACCTCTGTAGCAATTGGTTGTATCTCTTTACTTTTTCGTGCGAGTTCATACCCGGCTGATTTAATAAACCATGCAGTTCACCCAGGGCCGATTCCCCGATGGTGGTATGCGGGGTCGCCCTCTGGGTCAGCATACGGAGTTGTTGGGGGTTCAACAGGAAATTTTTTTTTACCTCGCTCATGCTGGTGGTGGAAAAAACAAAAAAAGCTAGTTAGCCGTCTTACTGGTGAACAGGCTTGTGATGAATGGCTGAGCCACTGACAGCAGCGGTAATAAAAATCCTCCTTTCTGAAGCACGGCCTTGCGTTTCCTCGCGACGCTGTTTTTCTTACATGCGAAAAGCTTAATCAGCCTTTTCTGCTTCTTAAGCTTGTTAAATTGAGCTACGGATAAAGGTATATGGCCTCTTATAAGATTGAGACAGATTTCGGAGAGAGCCAAAATTATGTTATTAGATGGGTCCGAAAGAATCTTTTTACGTTTCACCCCCCTCATCCTCTGTAAAACTTTAAGGGTCGGCAGGTGTTTCCTGAGATGCTCGGACATGGCTCAGTAATGTTAAATCAATCAATCAATGGCTCGCTGGTAGAAGGAGGACGGGGAGCGACCCCGGTAATAAACCGGTCCTGAGTCGGAACTCTTCTGGGCACGTGGCTCTTAAATCGACCAATAAATACCCGTGCGCGGGTCGAGTGGCCTCTTCATAGGCATCTAGAAAAAACTTTTTCTGCCAAGGAAACATTTGCTGAGCTAAAACTTTGATTAGCATTCTGTCCCGCACATTCTTAAACAGACAATAATAAGTAGTATTTAGGGCTATAGTCCTACTGTATTTGCCCTGGTGAAATACGTTCTGCACTAGGTATATGACCGAGATTTGACGGTGATGTCTGAATCTCGTGAACGCTTCTGCCACGAGTTTATTTTCGGACGCGCTGTCCATCAAATCATCGATGATTATCAAGGAGCCGGAGGGGAACCCCTCCTCATCTTCCCAGCTTTTAGGCAGCCCTTGTATAAATTCAATTTCGCTGATCCGATCACGCAATTCATCATAAAGTGGCTGATGGGAAGCGTAACACCACAAAAAATTTTTAACGGGTCCCCCTATGAAACAGTGACTCTGATTTAAAAGCAATTCTTTAGTAAAATAGGTTTTCCCCGAAGAACTTGCCCCGGCGATTATCGCCGTAAACGGCAATTCTAAACGGTGATCAAAGTCGACCTCTCTCATGCCGCTACCCATCATCTTCCAAAAAAACACTGATGAAACGGTAAACACTACCCTAATCTTTTAAATCTTTTCCACACACACACAAACACAATCCCAAAATGCGTGTATAAAAGTTTTTATAAACTCTTGTGATAAATGTACAAAACATTTTCGTACAAGATACATTTTAAAACAAATGTACATCTTTGAAAAAAACTTTCATTTTAAAACATCTTACTTTCATGATACATTTTAAAAAACATCTTACTTTGAAAAACTTTCATTTTAAAACATCTTTGAAAAAATTTGTTACATTTTAAAACAAATGTACATCTTTGAAAAAACTTTAATTTTAAAACATCTTACTTTCATGATACATTAACAAATTCATTCGATGAAATATTTTTAAAGACACCCAAAACACCCTTTTGCGATGCTGCTAGTTTTTTACATTTCAGTACCCAAAAGGCAGAGTTTCCCCGCTAGTCAACAATCTGCGTTTGTCGTAGACGACCCTAACCTTTTTATCGAGAGGCCTATTAAACAGGCGAAAACAGGCGTTCGATTTTGTTGTAGTGCGTCATTATAGGGGGATCATTCCTACATCCACCGATGTAGTTTTCAATCAATCCGATCATACTGTCAAGGTTTACCTTTTGACAGGTTTCGTAATTTAGAGTTATAACCTTACATTTCAACAGTTTTTTCCCGTTGTTGAGTCGGTAACAGTAACTTTTTGGCCCCAGCGCACCCCACGAAGCAATGTATTCGTCGGGGGCTAATTCGGACGTGAGCTCCCCCAGGTAATTGCCTAAGGTCGGCTCATATTCACCTGGCCTGCTTATGTACACGATGCTGTCTGTGTCATGATACAGGACCCGCCGCCCCAATTTTTCCAGTTCTTTGTAAAGCGTCAACCGCCCCCACGCGGTAGTTTGACAGGCTATGAATACGTTAGTCTTTCCGGGCGGCACTTTGTAGGAAGACTTGTAACGCCAGCGGATGAGGGCAACCTCGTCGTTGACAAACGCGAAACTGGAAATCTCGTACAGCTCCGAGCATAAAAAATTAAAAAACACCCCCGGGTCAGACACTATAGATGTCTGGAGCATGTTGTTTCTCTGCGCCAGTTTACCCCACAGAGAGTTAAGCAGAAGCTTGGCCACCTGCCTCTTGCCCCCGTTAGACACTATCTTATCGGGCTCCAATTGGATCCCCTCGTGCTCGAGATAGTTTTTAATGTAGTCCCTGCGACCCGCATCATCGGTCGCGTCGTCGGGGTACCCCGAAGCCTGTTGCTTCACTTTGAGAAAGGTTTTAATGTAGCCTCTAAACAGGTCGCCGCTGGTCTGGGGAAAATGCCACACTTCGTGCACCTTCACGACCGAATAGCCCCTGTATAATGCCAGATTGAGCTCCGCAGAGACCCACACGCTGGTCAGCGCACGCTCTGCGTCAGAATGACCACAGACCCCCTCTTGCCTGTTCTCGATCGCGCACGTCCTGCACAGTGTAAACACGAGTTTCCCATTTGGCAGTCTGCTGGGTAGGACGGGGAAAAACAGCTCGCGCGGGGGGTTCACCGTGGCTTTGATCAGGCCAAAGTATTCATTCAGAGGTTTAAAATTTGAATGAATGATTACCGGGTGCCCCACGGGGAATTCACATTTAGCCAGAGTGAACGGGTACAGCGACGTGAAATCCATATAGCGGACGCGCTCTTCCCCCGTGACGTCGTAACGCAGGCGAATCGCCGATGTCCGACCCCCAAACAGCGCTTCTCGCAGCCTAAGGGGGTCAGGGGGCTGAAAGTCTGACAGGAAATGCTGCACTTGTGGGTCGTGAGTTTTAGCGTGAGCCCATTCGTGTTCCCAGATAGATTCTACGTTCATATTGAACTTTTGGCGCAACGCCTCGAGTTTTTCCCTTGTTTTAACGTACAGGGCACCGAAGCTCTCGCGGGTCAGGGGGCAGACATCGTGTTCATTGTTGCACTTAGGACAGCCGTGAAACTGGCAGCCTAGAAACTCGAAAGCCCATTTCTCTCCCTCTATCTCCGCGTATGCGTCTAAGTGAAAGCGCCCCACGCACACTTCACCCCCGCGCAGCGCGTGTCGAATTTCTATGCCGTGCGTGCGGCCCACGAATTCCAACCACTGAATCGAGACGGAATAACTTTTGTATTGCCTCCTGTAATCCCAGACGTCCGGGATCGCGATCGTATCTCTGGGCAGGAAATTTGTCCTGTAAACCAGCAAGGCGGCTGAAGCGATGGTCGCCATGGAGAAGGGATCGCAACCTGTGAGAGTTTTAAACTCCCGCAGGAAGCGCAAGCAGCCCTCTCTCAGAATCTCCACGTCGTTCTTACAGTAAGCGATCCTCTCTTTGTGAAAATTAAAGGTCTGGTGCTTTACACCGTCGTACCATCGATAAAACTTGTCGCGTTCTTTGCCGGGTATTTGATCGGGCCCAAACTGATCGGGAGGGGGGTAGGGCCCCTCGTAAAGTTTTCCATGTCTGTGAAATGATGCGGAAAATAGCCTTTTCGCCTCTGAGTTGAGCATCCCATTGCATCGGGGATTTTTCTCAACGGCATGCTTAGGAAGGAGTGACTGTCGATGTACCTTTGCTCAAACACGCTGTCCACGATGAGAATGATTTTATTCCCCTGTGACACCACACGCGGTTCCACCCCTTCCTTCACCATAGCGTTCAGTATTATGTAATTATCGAACACCTATCCATAGTGACTAATGAAACACGTCCCTGTATAGTAGGGCGTCCTGAAATGTCTGAGGAAGTGCAGCGCGCAGTCTGGCCCCTCGGCGGTCATTGTCTCATTCTGATCGGAGATGGCGCACACGTAAACGGGGATATGGGTATCCGAGCTCTGGGATGTTTCAAAGTCAAAAAACACATATTTGGGGGGCTTTTTACTGCCCTCACCGCTTTGGGTGACCTGTTTCCCTTTGTTAGGCTTCTCCGGTGGATTTAAATAGCAGAGATGTGGGGTGGATATGTCGGATTCTGCTGACTGTAACTTAGCGTCGCATATATTACATTTTACTGTTTTACACGAGTGTGGTTTTGGGTTCTCGGGACTTAGGTAGTAGTTGAGCCCGCAAGCTTTGCATTTTTTGAACTTGTCACAGAGGCTAGCAATCTCCCCCCTAACGGGGCAGACACTCGGTGTACGGTGACGCTCGAAGCACATGTTATTTAAGCATCTGAGATTACACCGCTCACACACTATCCCCGGTGTGATTTCACCTTCTCTACAATTAGTCTGGCAGACGTGCAGAATTTTTTGCAGCAATGAGAGTGAGGCGAGTCGTACCCTTTGAAACCCTTGACGCTCTTAATGCCGTAAAAATGCTGATTGTGTAAAAAGAAATTCATCACCCGTCTACTGCCGGTAGGTGTGGGTGTCTGGTAAATCTGGAGATTGTTTGAATACGGTTGTTGATAATACACCACTGCTTTGCAATCAATGAATTTCTCAAAATTGATTATGTCATTTAAACAGACAGCATGATCGTGGGTGAAACCCGCTTTCTCCTGTAACTCCAGGCCGAGCTTTTCACCCTCGGCGTCAGTGAGGTTTCCATGGAGCATATGCGCCAAGTTTATGGCGAAACACGCTCTGCTGTCGTTTTGTTTAATGATAAACATGTGTTTGGCTTTTTTAGAAATTATTTCTGAAGCTAGCATGGTCTGTAGTTTTCATTTGTTCCCACCGCCGCCGCGTGGGATATTTATTACGTCTACGATTACTTCTAGGTTGGAATCGTATAAAATCTCTTGATTAGACTGAACCAGGCGATCCAGCAGTTGCTGCAAGTCTCCCCTTCCCCATACCGTACAATTTGTGACAGCTCGTCGTTTAAAAAGTCACCGCGCAGGGTGACCTGTATATAAGCTCCCCATGCGGCGTAAGGTATCGCCTCATTCACGATATTTTATGGAGTTTTCTATCCGCAGCGTCTCCCGTAGAAAAAAAAAAAAAACCCAGAATAGCTGAATCTCTAAAAAAAAAAATTATTTAAAAATGATTGACGCTGAAAAATGAGTTATTTTAATGTATAGCGTTTATCATAAAACGTGTATAAAAGAAATAATATACTCACTCTATGCATGTCCCGTGTAGTTTTCTCTTTCCAGTGGGGTACTTGTGTCTCTTTACCAAAGGAGGGAAACCCTGCTCGGCCTACTAAAAATATCTGCGGTTGGTTACTTCTTAGGATTCTTTAAAGAGAAATATACGGCCTGTCAAGTTTTATCTGATTTTCTTAAGTCTATTTCGATGTATGTTTTTTCTTTTAACTGCACAGACGATGTACATAACGGGCGAGTCGGGGAAAAAACAAAACTTCAAACAAAATTTACTGAAATACAAAATGTCCAATTTGATGTGTGGCCCAAATTATTACAGATGACCTACGGGGATGTACATAACACGTGCATGGGGAAAAAACAAAACTTCAAACAAAATTTACTGAAATACAAAATGTCCAATTTGATGTGTGGCCCAAATTACAGTTTGACCGGGATTTGAACTACGCTGATGTAATACAATGGCTGCATGATGAAAAACACAAACTTGAAAACCGCTACCACACAAGGCCAAGCTGTTGCTGCTGCTGCACGGGGTGTCAACACCAGGGCTGTAGTACTCGAGTCCGGTCTTGGACTCGAGTCCGGTCTCGAGACCGTTTTTTTATGGTCTCGGACTTGTCTCGGACTCGCTGGTATTCGGACTCGGACTTGTCTCGGTCTCGGCCACTGGTCTTGCCAAATATGGCTTTTGGTCTCGACCGAGTCCAGGTGTCTTTATTATGTTCCCAGTAAGCACACATTTTAAACTTTTTTTCATTTTAATTTTTTCATTTCACCCGCCCGAATTTAATTAAAATATTATTTTTCGTCACGTCATCTGCCCGAACGACCCATCACTACCAATAACCAATCACAAAAACAAAAAAACAAAACAAAAAAAGTAATAACCAATCACACACTAGATTATATTTGCGCGGCACGCTCTGCATCTGCGTGCCCTGCTAACGTTAATTTCCATTGATTCACACACACTCTAACAAACGAAAATGTCCGCCAATTCTGCCATTATCAAGTTTGCTTATAGAAATCACCAGGAATTTATCAGCGCTGCATTTAAAAAGCAACACAGGGCAGACTGCAAATTCTGCAAAGCAACAATTTCGGAAACCTGTGGGACAACGTCAAACTTCGTCAGACACCTGCAGAGGAATCATACATCGCGGTAAGTTAACTGCAGAGCTGGAGTTGCTAAGCCTTGACTATGTGTTAATGTTAACATTAGCTAACATAGCAGAAGATAAAGGTAATGTTCTTGGACATAAATTTATTACCCCCTCTGTAATACTGGTCACTTCTTTTCTACACTACTGTACATCTGCAGTGAAGCTATATTGTAATTTAGTTGCTTAAATGCTCAGTACTAGTACCTAGCATTGGTAATAGTAGTGGGTTGGTGTTTGTATATCAGTTCTAACACTGCTATTATGAGGTATCACCATATGTCATCATTCTGTTTTCTTTAGATTAATAGATTATATGATATAAAGGGGAATGTCTATACTTAAAAATCATGGGTGTTGTGACACTGTTTTTGCTTTTAGATCAACAAATAATAACCCAAAATGATTGTCTTGATGATATCATGCATAAGACTTTTTTTTCCTGTCCTGGACTCGGTCTTGACTCGGACTCAAACTTTTTTGGACTCTGTCTTGTCTTGGACTCGAACCTCTTTGGACTCGGTCTTGGACTTGTCTTGGACTCGACAAAGGTGGTCTTGACTACAGCCCTAGTCAACACACACACACACCCAAACTGCCGCTAAGCGTTCATTGGAGGAGGATAGCGTCAGACCCAGACCCTCCTCCTCTCATTCTTAGCTCCAACTTGTTTATTCTCACAGGGTTTCTTTCAGTCTCGCGCAGCACAACTCTCAGCTCACAGCTCTCCAGCATCGCTCTCTCCAAGTCCTTTGCGGATTCTCCAAAGCCCGGGACCTTCCCAAGGTACCGCTCCACAGGCACCGTACGCTCACACTCCATCAGGTAACCGACTGTCACGTGTCAGGGGCAGGTGAGCCGGGAAGTAGGCGAGAGGAGCCGGATGAACGGGTAAACAGGGTTTTAATGGAAACGAAAAGGCAGACATTCACTAACACGCATAACAATACAATGACTAATCTGACAAGACTGACTGAGACTAGGACTAAATACAAGAGACAAGGCAAACGGAATAGGGAACAGGTGACGACAATCAGAATTCCAACAGGAGGTAATGAGGGGGCGTGGCACACACGAGGAGCGTTCGGAGCTGAACATGACACCGACCCACTCAGCCCCCGTGCTCAGCTCCGTCCTCGGCACCCTCGTAGCACGGGGCTATTCCCACAAAAACCCACTCATAAGCACACAATTCACTCTCCTATAAAAATAATAAATAATTAATTGATAATAAAATAATAAATATTATAAAAATAAATAATTAATAAACAATAATTAATTAATAATTAAACCTCTCCCAACGTCACTGGTCGTTGCTGGCTCACAGCCAGGTGACGTCACGCCCCAGACCCGCCCATCCAGTGAACGTTTGACCCGTGACCTTTATGACCTTTGGGTCATAAATCTTTTTGAAAGATGCGGTATTATCCATCTCTCTGACGTGTAACTGCTTTTTTTCACTGGAGTTCGACAGCTGCCGCGGTACTGACGTCTAAGCAGAAGCTGCTACAACTGCCACCGCACAAATTAATAATGGACGTCACCACACGATGGAATTCATCATTGGATATGCTGGTTCGTTACCTGGAGCAGCAGGCTGTTATAGCAGCAGCAGTGCTCACCAGCCCAGAAATAAGACAAAATGCCCGAAACATTGACACACTGGATACCTGCGACATTGTCAATGCCGAAGACCTTGTGAAGCTGCTGAATCCTTTAAAGACAGCTGCCACTGTCTTGTGTGAAGAGAAGAGGCCCACAGTGTCTCTCATCGTGCCACTGAAGAACATGATAGAACAAAACATTTCACCAAATGACAGTGATTCCCCCACTGTGGCCGACACAAAGAGAGCAATTCTCAGCAATATTTCAGGCAGATACAGTGGGGATGTATACAACTACCTGCTGGAGAGCACTGTGCTGGACCGAAGATTCCAGTCTCTATCGCAGCTAGACTGCAACCAGCGTGAGGCAGTCTTTCAGAGGATACAGAAAAGGGTGGAACAGTTGCAGCAAAACCAGGTATCATTGACTTGATTTTTTTTCCCTAGAAGATTTATGTTTCCAGTACCAAATTTAAATGGATTTAATAGGTTCATGCTGTGTTTCTGTGTGTGTGTGTGTGTTGTAAACACGAGAGCATCAGAGTGAGTGTATTTGTGTTAAAAGAGAGAGGGGGACTGCTTTGCTGCTTGCTAATGTTAAAGCTAGTGTTTCTGCTGCTTAAAGCCCACAAATGAGAAGAGTATGGAGCGCAAGGAAGAGGCATCAGCTCATTGTTCCACACATGGGGGCGAGGGGGCTCTTGAAGCTGAAGGCGGAGCTGAGTCAGAAGAGGAACCTGCTTCCAAGAAGACAGCACTTGAGGATCTGCTAGGGGACTCTTTCTCGAAGACAGAACAGCCCAGCAAAGGAATTGAGTGGGAAACTAAACTTTACAGAAGAGAGGCATCTATCCCACTTAGTTGCTGCCCTCTGACATGGTGGAGAGAAAACAGCTCCAAATATCCTTTGCCGTCTCCACTTGTCAAAGAATATCTTTCCATTCCTGCGACCTCTGTTCCAAGTGAGCGTGTCTTTTCAACTGCAGGAGACATAGTTACTGCCTAGAGGTCACAATTGCTGCCAGAAAATGTAGGGATGCTTATATTCTTAAAAAAAGAACATGACCATATCTTAGGCTGTTCTGTATAGGTCCTTACCTCATTACCTAGGTCTTAGCTCTTTTTCCATGCTTAAGAAAATTTTGTTCATTGTTTTGCACTCTGAGTTTTAAGACAGCACTACTTTGATAGTTACAGTAATTATGGTTAATTGCACGTAAATTAACCATAATTTATTCCGTAATTTATTCTTTCCTCTGTTTTAAATGAACTTTCAGGGATTGATTTCAATTCTGCTATCCTACTGTTGCCGATCCTGTTCAGGGAGAAACTTGAGAATTACATCATTCTTGGGGAGGTAAGCATGTATCTTATTTTCTGTAATTTATTCGTTTAATGTTACAGTTTCACATTACATGTGTTATTGCTGTAAAACTGATTTTATTACCTTTTTAGGCTGAGCCAACATCACCATATCCAACTATCCAGGTGGAGGATGTCACAGTCTGGAGGTCTCTGTTCACAGGAAGAGTCTCTGCAGTTATCAAGGTGGATGGGTTGTCGGTTTGCAGAGCACAAAGTCTTGAGCAGGGTGTCCTTACAGCATTTTGTTCCTACTTTGTCTTTAATTTAGCCTATCCATCCCAACTAAAGAATACACTGGTCTTCCTTCAGCGCCATGTCCTCAAAATATCATTGGACAGTGACAAGGCTTTACCAACAACAGTGACCAGAATTATTAACCTTTTAAATTAAGGAACTTAATGCCTCGTACATTTTCTTGTCCAAAATGCTCTCGAAGGGCCTTCACTCTTGTAAAGCTACTGCAGCATATTGGGCTTATACATGCACATGAGCCAAATTTTACTATAACTTGTGGTCTCAACATTTTCAAAATATGAGTCAAGACATCATATATACAGGAAGCATCGAGACATTATATTGCCTGTGGACACTGAACACACTCAAGGAACAGAGGTGGAAGAGGAGCAGGGGCCTTGTGGTATTGCTGAATCTTTGGCCACTCCTGCTCCTCTTATGATAGATGAACTCTTGCTGCAATTTAGAGAAAACCTCTTTAATTTTGTACTAAAATGAAGAGAAAAAAACCTCCTTCAACAAACTGTGCAACAAGAAATACTTGATGTCACTTTTCTATTTGACTTTTTCAAGGACAACTATGATTCATTTCTAACATACCATCTGGAAAGAAATGGCTTTAGTGTTGATGATTGTCCTGAACTTCAGTCAGTTTTAAAGTCTCCTGACTTTTTCTCAGAGGCTGCAAAACTTATAAGATCGCCTCATATGTTCAAACAGCATTGTAAATCTAAACTTAAAATGAGTGAACCAGTAGATTATGCATTGAGAGACTCAAGTGGTCGCAAGGTAGGCTGCTACTCTTATGTCCCTATTTGTGATGTGCTTAAAAATTACTGCTCTTGTGAGGAGGTATGGGATTGTATGCAGGCTGAGCAAAATTGCAAGAGAGATCAACATGTACTTACTGATTTTAAAGATGGCCTTAATTTCCAGAATCACGTATTTTTTGCAGACCATCCAGATGCGTTAATGCTACACTTATATGGGGACGAATTTGAAGTCTGTAATGCTTTGGGTTCAAAGCGTAACAAGCACAAATTGTTTGCACTTTACTACACTGTTGGAAACATAGGAGCAAAACACTGTTTACAGTTGAAACATATACATCTGGCGTTGCTTGTACGATACTGTTTTGTTAAACAGTTTGGTTTAGAAGTGATTTTGAAACCATTATTAGAAGACCTTGAGAAATTGACCACAGAAGGACTTAGTTTTATTGTAAATGGAATTCAAGAACATGTTTATGGAGCTGTAGCTGTCATATCAGCAGACAACTTGGCATCTCACATGATTGGTGGATTTAATATGTCCTTTAATATTGGTAGAATCTGTCGATAGATTTTGTTTTAAGAACAACTGATGTGCACAAATATCACTTGGAATGTGTACAGCAGAACCAAGAAAACAAAGGACTTTATAGAGTTTGTGGTAGATGTGTGTTTGATCAGTTATCCTACTTTGATGTCACTACAGCCTTGCCTCCAGATGTTATGCATGATTTTTTAGAGGGTGTAGTACCACTTGTGTTGCGGCTTGTCATATGTAGAGCTCACAGAGAAAAACATATAACTATACAAGAACTAAATGTTGAACTGGAAAATATGTCTTTCGGACAAAATGATAAAACAAATAGGCCTGTGCCTCTGACAGAAAAACTTTTACAAGACTTTGGTTTTGCAGGATCACCCTCACAAAAGTGGTGTTTATTCCGCCTGCTTCCATTTTTAATGGCACATAGGGTACCTGAAGGCTGTGGCTACTGGCAAATTTATTTATTTTGCCGAGAAATTTATGATATAATAACTGCACCAGTTGTTAAAAAGGAGTCTCTCTTACATCTTGATCAAATAATATTTCAGTTTTTGAGTGGTATGGAAAAAGAGTTTGGGAATGTCATTACGCCTAAATGCCACTATTTAATCCATTATTCACATTTGATGTTGTATTATGGGCCTTTAAGGCCTTTGTGGTGTATGCGATTTGAAAGCAAACATCAATACTTTAAAGAGGTGGCTACGTCTTGCAAGAATTTTGTAAATGTTGCATTCACTTTAAGCAGTCGGCACCAATACAGACAATCTTGGGAATTTTCAAATATGTTGGAAGAGTATGAGGAAGTTGTTGGATGTGGTATAAGCATGCCATTACAGTCTTTTCCTGCTGCACTTCAATTTTCCATAACTGCTGAGAGATACAAACATATTGATTTTCGTGACTTAACACTCCAGAGAGTACAAAAAGTAGTAATAAATAGAGTTAAGTATGGTGTTAAAGATGTTTTTGTTGTGGCTCACATTCATCCTGAAGACGTTCCATTGTTTTTTCAGATCAGCTATATTGTAAATATATTAACAGATTGGGTTTTGTGTGGCAAATTATTAATTCCTTTGTATATGAGGTGAAATGTGATGAGGACTGGACTGTCCTAGATCCTCATGAGATTGTTGATCATCATCCTTTGGACATATACAATGTGGATGACAAACTGTTTGTTACTTTGCAGTATTGCTAAAATGTGTAAATGCTTAAAATATGTATGTAAATATTGCTTTTTATGAGAAATTGACTGATTAAATGATACAGAATATTACTTGTTTTCTTTGTGTTTCTTTAAGAAAATAAACATTATGAAGGTACATTTTGCCACTTAAAGGTACAAAATGACTTTGTCACTGGGGCTGTACCCTACTGAGACAATATTGTACCCTTGCAAAAGGTACAATTTTGTACTATCATGTAAGGTACAATATTGCTCCCTAGAAGGTACAAATATGTGAGGTACAATTTTGTTTCCCTCACTTGAGGTACAAAAAAGTACCTTTGAGGGCACCACCCCAGTGACAAGATTTTGTACCTCAAAAGTACAATTTTGTACCTTTTTTTCTGAGAGTGTAACTAACGAATAATCTTCAGTGCTAGACGATGAACTAACTAGCATTATGAAGCTTTCGGGAAACCCAGCCCAGGGCACACTTGGAACAAAGAACCACAGAATAGAGACGCGAGAAAAGGCTGGAGTCGGAAAGCTGTGAGGGAGAAGATAGCGAATCTCCTTGGGAAAGATCATTGGATGCTGTGGGCCTGTGGCTGTGAGAGTGCCTACCCCAGTGTTCCTGTTCACAGTCTTGGCTTGGAGTTATGGGAGGTATTTCCTGCCAAAAAGAAAACGAAAATGATGATAATAAAATAAAAATCTCCACTTTTCCATTTAGTTATCACAGTCTATAAAATAACATTTGCATTTTAATTTTCCACTCATGTATGAGTCAATTTACAGATGTCAGAGGAGTGTGCTATTTCACTTATGTTGTATGTAAGATACTGAATTCTGTAATCCCCTCGACACCTCTGGAAAGAAAGAAAAAAAAAACGTGGGATTTACTGGACATTGGGTGAATTGCAAATCGCATCTGACTGTAAAGCGGATCTAACTCACAGGTAGATTCGCCCTGGAATCAACTGCTATTTGGGACAGATCCCAACTAAGAATTGTATTAATATTATATCAGGATGCTATATAATTTATACACAATTTAATAATCTTTCAGAGATTCTTCTTTCTTTGTTTTACAACCTCCCCCCTTTTTTCACATTCCTCTGTGGCCCTTATCTGATCTTGGTGGCCCGTTAGCAAGTCCATTCTGGGGGGTAGGTCAATTGGGATGCCACACCAACCCAAAATATGTTGTTCCCATATGTGCAAATTAAATTAGTGTTACCCCAAACTAACGGCCACGCCTATCAAAGGTAAGATGTGCTGTTTGAATATGAATATGTAATGTACTGTAAATGTCGGTACAAAGTGTAACATCTGTTGAGATGCAACCCAAAACACTATACCGTATAGTGATGTGAGTCAGTAACATACATAATATAAGTAATTGATAATTAATTAATACAAATGGTATGAGGTGTGAACCGCTAGGCTGGTATGGCATGTTTGGTGTCAAACTGATGGAAAATCACTCCTGATTCCAAATCTGGTCAGTGGTTACCATGAAAATGTATGGATCAAAAGTTACACCAGCTTAATGAAAATCATCAGTAAAGGTGAATCAGTCTGGTCATAGATCCCAAAAGGACTGCCACCGACACACACATCCCTCCGAAAGCCCGCCAAATGGAAGGTCAGCCATTGGTTCAGGTGTTGAATTCCTGGTCATCCCTATTCATGAACTTTAGACCATAAAACCTGGTACCTCAGAACAAAGCCAGGAGGAGCAGAAAGCACATCAGCCCAAAGAGAGAGGCGGAGAACATCAGCCCAGGAGAAAGAGAAGCCCGCAAGAAGCCCTCCTGAAGCCTGCCGGTGAAGACCTGCTACCCGACAGAGAACTGCAACCAAGACAAAGCTTCACAAGGAGAGAGAATCAAAGGGGCTCCACTCCAACAACTGCTCCAAACACCATGCCATCCTGAGTGCAATATATTGATATATTGCTGCTAATTATAATAAATATTAATAATAATTCTTAGTACTACTAATAATTTTGTTATATAGTAATTGCATAATAATCTTTGTGTACCAAGAGCCAGTTTTTGTATCTGACTATCAGTCCATCCAATCTGCCACCTGATCTACATTGTACCCGACTACCACAGCTCCCCCTGCAAATGGTGGGCCCACGGGAGGGCAGACCCATATTACTCCTTTGGGTTATGCCGGGCCAGGCCCCATGGGTGGAGGCCCACCCACCAGGCCCTTGGCTTCAAGTTCACTGGGGTAGTTTGCAGCTAAGTACAGTATGCGGTGGCCTGGTTGAGGATTAGCACCTCCAAGTTTCTCAACCAGAAAAGGGTGGATTGCCTCTCCTGTTGGGGGATGAGATTCTACCTCAGGCAGAGGAGTTAAGTATTTCGGAGTCTTGTTTGGAAGTGAGGGAAATGGAGTTCGACAAATGGATTAGTGCAGCGTCAGTTGTATTACTATGGTGTAAGATCACTGTCAAAATACATGTACATACTGAAAATTATCACAATTATGCTTTTCTATTTTCAATATAATATAACACAGTAATTGTGATCACTTAGGGTTTTAGAGTTATTTTTTACTGTCTTATTCGTACAGATGTTCCTCCAGGTTTCCCAACTGTCACTGGCTGGGGGGCAAACACTAAAGAAAACAGTCTGGAGGATCTGTGGAAAGGTGTTTGCTCCCCAGTTGCCAGTTCATTTAAACTGGTGTGACAGAGGGTACAAAACATGAGAAATGAGGAATACAAACATCATACTTAACCAACGTTTAAGTAAAAGTCAAATTTGACCTTTCATGATAAAGTTTTTATCCTAAAGGTTTAAACACAATATGGATTTAACCTCCCCATGCACGTTACATAATTCTTTCCCATAGTTATCATTGGTTTTAATGCCCAAAGTTGCTTTTTTTCCAGACTGCAGATAAAAAGTGAATGATTACAACATGAAGGAATAACAAACTCACCTGTTCATGATTGACATTTACCATTTTATAAGGTCTAATGTAAGTGAATTGTGTCTGTTCTGTTTTTTAGATTCTGCATTACGAAACCCACTGATGTCTAGTCCAAATGAGGGTGAAGCTGAAATAACCATCAAAGAGTTGCTCGTGACAGGCTGACTAGGCCTGTCCGATAGTTCTTTTCTTTCAGTATTTTTATTTTTCTGTATTTATTTTTGTAACGTGTGCATTTTATATTTTTTGTGTGCATTTTATATATTGTTTGTTTTTTGAAATAACTGTAACGAACACCTTTGTATTTTTTTATATATTATAAATAAAATATATTAGTATCAATACGTGTTAGACACTAAAGCAAACGTAGAAATAATTATTGGCAATCGTAGGATAATAAGCGGGTCGGGAAATGATCGCATAGGATAATAAGCGGGTCGGGAAATGATCGCGTAGGATAATAAGAGGGTTGGGGAATCATCGCGGAGTTTCACTTAGACATAGCATTTTCATCGCTGTTGAGACAGAAAACGTCGCGATTACATCGCCTGGACGGAGCTGTTTCAAGGCCGCTACATAGGGCCAATGTGCAAATGCCTGAAATGCTACTAGATACCGACCTTTCAAAAAACGTATCAGCGACGTAGCGCCGACGTACTTGTGCTGACTGGGTCGTCGTAGTTTTCCCTCTCCTTGTGATTACATCCTTACAATTTTAGTATTGCTCCAAAAGTAATGTTTGCCCCGCTATCGTAAAGAACACCGCGCTCTCACTGCTTATATAGAGAACTGGATGTTCGTGCACAATGGAGGCTTTAACAAGTTTGGCTTGAATTAACGTGGACAAGGTGCAAATGAATAATTTTAATGAAACGGCTTCAGCTTAAGTGGGAGCCAGTGCTAATTTAAGCCAGGCCAATACAATTA